>NW_010319875.1:0-33079 GCF_000700745.2 Antrostomus carolinensis
AACACTTTTTGTTATCCTTCACAGAGTTGGCCAAAATAAGTTCTAGTTGGGCTTCAGCCCTTCTGATTTTTTCTCAGCAAGACCTCACTTCATCCTTGTAGTCCTCCTGTAGATGCCTGCCCCTTCTTCCAAAGCTCGTAGACTTTCCTCTTTTTTCTGAGATCCACCCAAAGGTCTTTGCTCAGCCAGGCCGGTTTTATTCCCTGTTGGCTTGTTTTTTGTCTTGCACCTCCAGGATTTCCTTCTTGAAGAGTGTCCAGCCTTCTTGGGCTCCTTTACCCTTCGGGACTGCCTCCCAAGGGACTTTACTGACCAGTCTTCTAAACAGTTCAAAGTCCGCCCTCTGGAAGTCCAAGGTGGCAGTTCTGCTGACCACTCTGCCTGCTTCACCAGGGATCGGAAATTCAATCATTTCGGTCTTTGCCTGAGACCTCCTTGAGTGAGAAGTGGTGGTATCAAGGTGGAGCTGGAGCTGCATATGTGCTTCTTGAGTGGCCATTGTGAATATACTGACTGGCCAACTGGCTGCTGCCAAATTCCTTTCCCTCAGGTGGAGCATGGATTTAGGTCTCTTGTTTTCTTAGCACAGCCAGTGCTCAGAATATTTGTGGAAACATAGTTGTAGCTCCTACAAAACTTATAGGTAGTTGGATTTACCTTCCTTTTTTTCAAATTTGATAGAAATTAATCGGCAGGTTAAAATAGTGTATGTAATTAGATGGAATGCGTTGGGGCTGGGGATTGAGAGGTAGAAATCTGGATTGCAAGACTTGCTTTCTTACGAAACCAGACTAGAAATGGGCTATTACATTTAGATGCTAAATATTTTGCTTTTTGTTTTTCATTTTTAATCTTGGCCTTTTCTTCTGTTTTCAATTAAAGTTTTAATTTGCAGAGAAAAAGTGTATGATAACATAACACCCCATGAATATCCTTAATGTTGGTGGGTTCTCTAGTGCGGGTGCTATCTGTAGTGTTGTAGTCTTTGCTTATAATAAATTATGCCCCTTATCCCTTGGAAATAAGCAAATAGAAAAAAAAAGAATTTCTGATTTTCCATGCTTCATTTGATGAATTTCTGTCTTATTGAGCTCAGTAATGCTTTAAGGACAAAGACTGAACTTGGTTACTTAACCTGTTACTTGTTGGAACAGAGGTGGACAGGTTGCTCAAGTGTAAATCAAATTATTTCCTTTGGTAGACTAAGATTTACCAGTGTTGAAATAAATACTTTGTTTGGCCAAAGTATTGTTGGTTTTTTTGACTGTATCAAGAGTCTTACATAACAGTGAAGATCTAGTGTTTTCTTCTGAAGGTGATAGCTACTGCCAAGTAATAAACATATGTGTAGCCCATGTATTTAAACAGCTTTTTGATGGCTGCAACTTTGGCATATACCCAGGAACTATTTAGGAGGTATTAATTTATATGGCTTTGAAGCTTAACCAGGGATCTTAATGAAACAAAGGCATGATGAAGTTAGTAAAGCTCATTTAATTCTCTGAATGTAAATTTTAAATGAAGTTTTTATTGATAATAAATATACTTTGTTTCTCATTAGTCTTCTAGGCTTCAGTGGTAATATCAGTAAAATAAATATGTTTTACAAAGATTTAACATTAAAAATGCTATTAATATGACCCTTGGTACACCAGCACAATTAGATTTCAAAGTGAGCATTTAGGATGTAACAGCGATTAATGACAACCATCGAAAACAATTTTGAACTCCATCAGTTTAACTCAGGAGGGTAAACTTAATATGATAATTTATCTAGTGGAATTGTATCAGCTTAGCAGGAAAGTATGCAAATATGTGACCCTTACCTAGAATCTAAATGGATGCTGTGCTGATAGATTTATCAGTTCCATTAAAGAACTTTAGGGAACTTTGGAATTTCAGCAATTGTTCCCTTGGAGGCTGAAAACCAAACCTGATCTCATACTGGGACCATTCTGGTCTGCATATTTCCATAATTTGCCTTTGCTACTAATATGACAGCAAGACGCAAATAACTGTTTCTAATAATATCAAATGGAGTTGTGGAGGACAGCATTTTAATGTAGTAAAAGACCTCCCCGTGGGGTTGTTATTGCCACTATAGAACAGCAGTTACACAGTTGCAACAATAGTCTCTTAATTGATTCGTTTAATTAGCAAGAGATGAAGCTTGTGCTGCATCTTGTCATCTGTTATCATGGGGGCGGCTACAGGGAGAATCTTTGCATTTGTCACTCTTTACAGTCGGGTTTAAGTAAAGTAAAAGGAAACTTCCGAACGCCTTCCAGCTATCGGGGTGAGCATTGGTGAGAACGTTTTGTGACCGTGTTTCCACTCAGGTTTCCAGTGTGTGGACACGTCTGGTTTAAGAATCGGGGTAGTCTCTGGAGTAGAATTTCTGACAAAGATTTGTTTTATTGAGGGGAAGATCTTAATCCAGCTATGCTGGGCATTTCTAACCTAAATATGCAAATCTAAGTATTATAGGAATGGTGGATTATTTGGGGCATCACTACTGTAACAGTTGACTAGCTTTACTTGGAAAAAATAGGGTCAGATTAGTGAAACTGGCCATCTGCCTTGTGATTGCTTTTTCGTGGCATTTTTCTTTCCAGACTAGATAAACAATGAGTTACATGAGCACATGGTCCATGGTAGGAAGCATGTGTAAAAGAGGGACTTTCTTTGTGGTTGGTTTTCCCTGGAGTAGTTATGAATACAGATATAGTGCTGTGTTTGCTTCTGGGGGGTGAAGTCATTTTTTACTCAGATCTATTTTATTTAAATTTTAAGAGTATGTAAACAAATATATTTTAAAGGCATGTAAATATATCGGAAGCTTCAGTTTCATTTTATTCCTCTCCTTGGCTTAGTTTTGTCTTCTGTTCAAGGTTATCCTTCCTTATGGAAGGAAATATTTCTAGAGGATGACAAACTTCTTGTGAAATGCTAATTAAGAAAATGAAGGTTACGTTGGCATACTTCCATTGTCATAGCACTGACCTAAAATAAGGGATCTCTTATTCATCTGAAATAAATTAGATAGAGGGGGAAGTAACTAATTCTGTGCATGTGAAACACTTGAGATGTCTACTTCTGGTCTGTATTTTTAAATGACTGTGCTTTGGGTTTTTTATTTGTTTTTGTTTTCCCACTTGTGGGCTGTAGTGTTGGACATGCCATCTAATTTTGGAGTACGATGGTGCTGTCAATCTGTGTAGCAAAGGGACAATGTGCTGTTAGAGAAGGCATCATTTTTAGGACAATTTAAACACAGATTTAGGCCACTTATCATTAGAGATCCCATGGTAATTTCCACAAGGTTCTGAGATCGCTTCATATTCTGAAGTCTTGGCCAAAGTCCACTTTGTGTAATTACCTTCTGTCTACACAAATCCCTAATGCAATGTTAGAAGTGTTTGGTATTTTTCACTTCCTGTCCTGAATAGTGAAAATATTGCCACACACTGCTCATAATTACTCTGGGTTGTATCCTAAGTTCAAATAAAGAGATTCCTGTAAATTACCATAGTGAATTTTGTTTTCCCATTATTAGAGCACTGGAATACATGACAAACGATGAGTAAACAGTAGGATATGTAATTAAATTCACAAATTGACGAAATAACTCTAATTTTTTTTATTTTTCCATTTCATTGTGTTTTGGCTGTTAGCTAAAATATCTCTACTTCTAGGACCATCACTGAAGGAAAGGCCAGCTCTCAGACCATGTCAGAGGTCAAACTCAACACACTGCGTGGTGCTTTGAAGCTGGTGTGAGGCTCTAAATGCTGTCATCATGTGCTCAGTTGGCTTTTGCTTGCGTTCCACACTTTTATTCCCACAACTGAAACCCTTGCCTGGGCATTTGTCTCTTAACTAAAACTGGTTTCAGTTCCTCTTTCCAGATGCCTTTCATGGACTCTAGAATATGTGTTCAACCATGCTGTCTTTAAAGTGATCTACTTCTGTGTTGTCTCTTTTGATAGGATTTATTCTGTTGTACATGAAGTTCAGTCCTTCTGTCTTCATTGCCAAAGCCTTATATTATTTTGTCATATGCCATGTCAAATCCTCTTTTTCCTAATATTTAATTTGTTCTTTCTAGTCATCTTTTATTTTTTCTACCGTATTTATTTTCTCCATCTTTTTTCAAGTTGCTTCTCATGTGCATTTCCTGTGTTAAGTTTTTTTAGGCATACTTGGGGTTTTTTTGCTAGAGGTACGTGGGCTGAGAAGAGAGGCTATTAATCTGATGTTAAACGTCACATTGTTCCATAAGCAGCATTTAGAAGTATGAGGGTAAGAATAAGCTATAGAAAAAAAATGCTATGCTTCAGCAAGTCATGCAGCTACCAGAGTTTAACATATAAGTCTTATAGACAGGGTACACCAGGGACTCCTGTAAGACAAAAATATTTCCTTTGTTCCTAATTGTGTGTCTTACAGTATGTGGGTGCAGTTTATTCATTGCCTGTAAAATCTACTATTAGCCTTCAGTTGGTATTTTGAAGGTTTGCAAGTTTTTCCCAGTGTTCATTTATGGCTCTATGCAAATAACAGGGGAACTAAATTTACCAAGCAGGAACAGACAGTTTATTTCACTTTTTATGAAATTGAAGTTTCACATAAATTCTATTCTGTGTAGAGTACATTGAAAATTAGGTTAATGAAGTTTTAACAAAGATCTTGTGTATCCCTGTTTATCTGGAGGACAGCAATCCACACTGCTGCAAACATGCACACTGGTGCAAACCAGCAGCATCCGTCTTCATTTAATTCATGCCATTTGATATTTATAGTCCTTGCCCATAGTAGGGCAAAGGAAGGTGAAGGGCAGAGCAGCTGTAGTAGGAAATATCATGCTTGTGTGGCCATCTCCCAAACATCAGTCTTATGTCTTGGAGAGGTGCCATGTTGGCAGGGTGCACAGGAAGTATTCACATAGCATAGTGTGTTATGAGCAGCAGAACCACAACAAGGTTCTTCCTGCATCTGATGATAATTGTTTGATTAGGGGAAGGGAGGGAGAAAAGGGAGCTCAGGGCAATGTGGATGAAAAGGAAAGGCCCACACTATTGTAAGGACAGTGAAAACAAACTGCCCCTGTGCCAAGGAGCTTCAGCGTATATGACACAGCAGTGCTGAGCAGGGCGCGGGAAAATTCCACCGAGGCTGAAAAGCCCTGTGAGTAGCAAAGCTGTAGTGATGTCCTATGTTTCCACTGCTACCTCCTTCTTCTCCCTACTTCAGAGCGATTGCTTCTCACGTGTCCTCAGAACCAGCTCTCTCTTACTGCTCTCTTTAGTGTCAGTCTTCATACGAGGAAAAACAAAGATATTTTAGTTTTAAAATACTTACATTAGTGTTCTGTTACAAGTCTTTGGGTGTTCCTTGTTATTTTGTGAGGGTTTTGTGTTATTTTGTTTTTTTCTCCCTAGGTTTATCTTTTAGTTATAAAAGAGCCACAGGGAAGCCCTCCCTTAGCCTATTAAGTTCCAAGTCCACTGTTAACATTTAACAAATACTCAGTGAGCAGAACAACCCAATGTGGTGGTGGCTGTACCAAAGCCAGATCTGGACACCGCACCAAGAAGATCACAGCTACATCCTGAAAGGCATCTGTCTTACAACCTGTTTTTCACACATTGACTTAGAAAAAGAATATGTGATAATGGAAATATCTGTGTTTATGGCATCAAATGGTGGCTTTTATGAGGTACAAATTGTACTTGCATTTCCTGTAAAGCAGAAAAAAACTTTTGAGAAGTTAGCAAGCATCCCAAGATTCAAGAGAGGGAGTGAGTTTCTCCATGCTTAAAATGTTTCTCACTATGCTGCAGCCAAGATGAAAACCCAGAACATTACTGTTTCCTGATTTATCTTAAATAACTAAATAGAAATGCAATGTCACATGTGAAGTAACTGCACCTCGCACTCTTCGAGACGCCAGAGAAGACTCTCATAGTCATAGAATATTTGATGTTGGGAAGGACCACTCCACCCTTATTCAAAGCAGGGTCAACTACTGCAGGCTGATCAGGGTTGTGTCCAGCTGGCTTTTGAATATCTCTAAGAACTGCACAACTCCACATCTGGGCAACGTATTCAATCATTTTGCAAATTCTTGGGTGTCCGTGGAGGTTTTACAGGGCAGTGACACAAAAGTCTTATAGATGAAGAAATTAAGGACAAGCAATTCTAAGTCTGTGGTAACACTGAGTGTAAAAGGAAATAATCATGTTTACAAGAGTTTGTATGACTGCACTGAGAAGTATCCATTTGAGGAGAGGTCGGAAGCTCCATTTCTAATCTGAAAAAGGCTGGATGCTTGTGGTTGAAGCAGGCATGTAGAAGAATGCTCTGGTAGTGTTGTAAAGGTTTGAAGATCAAGAGGGTTCTGGCAGGTTGATGCCTCTTAACCTGTCAAAATCCAGCTGGAAGGCGATGATGGAACTTTCAGAGAAGGTTAAGAAGAGATTATCACCAGAGATGAATTGAGCTCTCAAACAGTCTACCATTAGTGCCCTGAAGGAATAAAGATTTTAATGGAAACATCTGTAGGGTACACAGGAAACAGAATATCAGAGGTGAAGTGTCAAGCAGAGGAAATTTCTATACAAAGCAGAGGACTTCCCCCACCCGCCCAGTAAACACTTCATAACCATGTCACTGTTAAACGTTAAAAAGTAAATGCATAGTTTTTGTAAATGTGTGTAAGTTCACCACTTTTCTTTTGGATGGTAGATAAATTATTAGAGGGAGAAAAAGTGCATGACTCAATAATATGAGGGTTCACTGAGAAGATAAGAAGTAGAAAAATAGTATCAAAGCTGTCTGATTAATTTCCTTCAATGATCTGAAGGGTCAGTGATCTGTTCTTTGCTCTTTTACTTATGGAGTTTTCCTTTTCTATTAGGATTATGATCGCTGGCTCATTTCCATGGGTGTTTCCCAACATTACTATTTGCTGCGCTCCAGAAGAAGCTCTACGTGTGGCAGTGTCTTTTACCCTTCTGCCTTTTTAAAAAACTCTTATCCTAGAGCACTTGTTGAGAGGCATAAGGCACCAAAAGTCAATGAGTTCCCTGGAATTCAGGAAGGATTTTTCACAAGCACATCACTGAACGATCTGCCCTCAGTGGTTTGTCTGCTGAGACCATGCTTTAGCAGTGGTGAATTTTGCACCAGAGACTGATTCAGTTCTGTTCTTTTCAGGTGAGGAGCATTCATGCTCTGGAAACATTTTTCAAACCCATGTAGTGTTTCAGCTTTGGTCATGTTGCAGGTGGCACAAATCGGTTCCAAAATGACTTTCAGCATCGTGAGACTGCTGGGAGGCCCCACCAGCTGTGGATAAAACAAACTGCTATTCCACTTCTCATTTTCTTCTTCCTTGCTTGGTTTGTGGTTCATAAAGTCTACTCCTGCTCTGCTACAATTACATTTGCACCAGCATCAGTGACGTGTAGGCTGTAACAACTTACCTGAAACATCTCATCTGAAAAAACATTATTCCCACTGACAGATGATCTTGTGTTGTGAGACTCTGCTGTGTACATGTGCTGAGTTGAGTAGTTAGCCTCAGATTACTGACAGCTCTGTTGATGCTGAGCACTGGCTGCCAAAGAGTTTGAATGTGCTGGGGGTTGAAAAATAGGTGTCTCAATAGCTAGTTGTGTTGAATGGAAGCAGGGAAGTCTGAGCCAAGCTCTCTTCCTTGGGCTTGAAGGAAGCAGGGTGGACTCCTGTTATCATAGATGCCCTGTGGTGTCATTCTGGGTAGTGAGGGAGGAAGGGACTGTCAGAAGACATAGTGAGGCAACTGCTTGGGGAGGTAGGTCATTGGAATTCCTTTTCCTTACATAAATTTTGATGAGCAAAGTAAAAAAAAAATGTCTGAGATGGAAGTCAGGCTGGAGGATGTGATTTCCGCCTGTTTTCATGTATGGCAGTGTGAGATGTTTAGCATGAGCAAGTCAGATGCTTTGTTTCGTGTGCAGACTGCAGACTGAATGGCATATATTAGTTTTTGGTTTCATTAGACTGTCATACTCCCCAGGCCATTGTGGCCTCTCTGCAGCAGGAGATGAGCTGGGGAGAAGTTCCCCTGCAGAAAAGCTTTGTACAAATGCAGCTGCTTCCTAGGAAACTCACTGCCACAGACATGCTGAGTGTAAGGATGGGGCTGAAAGGCCTGGCAGCTATTGAAGTAGACCTCGCTCTCTTGTGTCCAAACTAGAGCTGCTTCTCAGTACCTAAAGGATTTGTCTGTGCCTGATAGCTCAGAACTAGACCTCCAGGGCAGAGTAACCCAGCTCTGTGCAGCCCTCCTGAGCTCAGCCTGAAACTGCTCTGTTCTGGTTTCGATCCATTTTTCATGTAGTGTCAGGATTTCCTTATGTAATAAAGAGCTAAATAAAAGAGATTTTAAAGTACTTTGACTAAATCGTGTTTTTGTTCCCCACCCCCACGCTTTTATGTTTGAAGGCTCCATTAGTGTCCGTAACAAAGAGAGAGTAACACAGATGGTAAACATTTTTACCACAGAACACCAGCAGCGAACACCATATCACTGATTTAGGAGTCTCTGTACTGTGCTTGCTCAGCTGTATATAATCACTCTCATTTCCTTCCCTTGGGTTTCTGGCTGGCTTAGGGAGACTTTGCTGGCACGTTCAGTGAAGCCTCCCTGGCATTGCCGAGCTATTGCTCAGTTCTCATATGTGCCACTTTGCAGAGCAAGAAGCTCCATACTGGAGCTAGTGTGAGCTTTTGCCTGGCATGTTCTCTGATTTTCAGAAATGTATTTTCACCAAATGTATGAGGCTAAAATTAAAACTCTTTTGGGTGAGGACAATATCTGCCTTAGCTGCCAGGCAGCCATAGTGCTTTTGAATGCCTCCCTGATATAAAAGATAATAAACCTAGGGAACTGTGATGAACCTTGCCTGAGTTTTGTGGGATAGTTGCCATGGTGGAAGCTAGTGTGCGTTTGGTACAAAGCAATGGTATTTTTAAAGTTTCAGTTTTCATTCTGGGAATGCTGATAGAAAGGTGAATGCTATGAATAAGGGTTGTTGTCTTTCTGTAGTAGTTCAAATAAAACTGTAAAAAAGTAATTCAGTTTGCAGCATTTTACCAAGCTGACTAGCTGTGAGGTTCTTGTTTTATCTTCCTTTCTACTTTTCTTTATACAAACAAAATAGCAAACTTAGACTCCACCTATCAAAAATGCATGTAGCTTTCCTTTTGTACTTAGATGAGAGAGATAATCTCTAACTAAAATTTCACATTAGCATTCTGCTTGTAAAATAAAACAGTGTCCTTTGGGCCAGAGAAGTTGTTTTTTTTTTTTTTTTTTTTTTTAAACAAACATGCACTACAGTCTGTTTAGTGGTGGCCCGTTTTGGTGACTTGTTTACTGGTGTGTCTTTCATATCCAAATTCTTGGCTACAGACAAAGCATTCAAATAGTTTTTTCTTTGTCAGAAGATGATGATAAAATTGTCTGAAATTGGAGCCAAGTTCACATTCTCTGGAGTACCGTTTCAGCCTTTGGGAGGACTGTCTAGTGCAGAGTAACTAAAAACTCTAGCAAGGTTTGTTTGAACAATCTAAACTTAAAGAAGAGACAGCAAAACAAATACTTTTTAATTCTTGTGCTTTTTATATTTACACTGGCGTTGGTGTCTTCCTCAGATAAAACGTTTTGATATTAAGCAGTTCCTCTAATTTTACTGGGCTCTGTTTCTTTTTATGGTAACACACACTGTGCAGGAAGGTCATTATATGGGAGAAAAAAAGCTGTCAGCATAAAAGAGAAAGTTAACATTGCACATGTTGTCTTTGTTTATGGAGTTCCTGGAATGTGTTGCGAATTGAGCCAAATGATGGCTTAAACTCTTCTTTTTAATATGCTGGACAGCCTCTCCATACATTCTGCTAGTAACAGGTAATTCACCTTGCAAGTACAGGTTGTAAAATTATCTGTGAAAGCATCTCGAGTGGATTTCCTTTGGATGTTGCTAATATTTGCTTGAAAGACTTTATATTTTTGGTACAGGTTGGGGGAATGTGCTCATTGTTACGTTCCACTAACCCAACTGTGTGTGATAAGAACAATGAAATTAATAATGAAACATGTATTGGTTGTGTATGCAAAGCCAGTTTAGGTTAGTGCTGGTCTCAGTGTTGCCTGATGACTGTACATCACAGGGAGCCTTGCAGACTGTGTTGGTGATTTTTGTCTCATTTAGTATTGCATTAATGTCTGTGTTACAAATGGCCATTCATCAGCTGGTAGTTTTGTTTGAGTTCCAGAAGAAAAATGACAGAAAATACAGCTACTTTACATTTTTTTGAATTCCATCCCACAACAGGTTTCATGTCTAAGGTTAAACCAGGCCAAAGGAGTAAAAAACCTGAATAAATGCTAGGTTACCTTAATAGCAGTAAATTCTTTAATTTTTGTACCTTATTAAAAGACGATTAAAACCTTGTCTTCTCTAAGCCAAAGCTACTGCCTTCAGTTTTTACTTGAAATGAGGTTTCATAAACTGACATGGAGCTGACCAGGTGTTAGCCATCTTAGGGATTCCTGCTTAACCAGTCCTGCACAGGAGTGGGGAAGGAGTCCTGATGGCTTGGGACCTGAGGAATCAAATCAACAATTAAAGGATAATAGTGAGTTGGGAAGGAAAGGGAAGATGACTAGCCAGGAAGGATTAGCCTGAGTCAGGAACAAATTTCCTGAAATTACTCAAGCAGGTGCTTAAAGGGAGGTGGGTTATTCTCTTAAGTAGTGATTTTCAGAAGTCTGTGAGCCACCTACAAGGAGGTCTGAGAAGCCCGTGAGAAAGAAACTCCATTGGGGGAGAGGAGGATACTGCCTCGTAGGGTCAGGGAGAAAGTAGTGGACTCTTGGAAGACAACAAGCTTTCTGCTCTTCCCTGTGAGAGGCAATGTGTGTTGCGGTATGAAGGAGGTTAATGTGCTTGCCCACAGACTCTTTTCCATTGGGGAAAAAAGGAGTATTTAAATAAGTAATATATGTATTTTCAGTGTGTTTTCTTTGTATAATATCACTAGATATTAAAAGCAAGACTTCCTGAAAGGAAAACAACTGACTGGTATAAACTAGGGAGGCAAGGTCCACAGGGAAAACCAGCATCTTTTATTAGACCAGCCAATGATGTTGGGGGTAAGAAAGGCAGCACCTAAGTTCTTCGCCTGTTCCCTGCAGCAGCTTCAATGGGGAACGGGATAAAATTTTGTCTGAGACTTGACTATCTCCATCCCTTGTACTTTGATGCTGGGGAGATGGAACCAGTGCAAAGGACAAACTGGACATGGGCACAGGTGAGGTGAGGGCTTGCAGTTTCTGCTCGGAATAGTTGGCTTAGCATGACCTGTCGATGCAGCGTGAGCATCATCTCATGAAATGACCTGGCATTAACAGATATTACAGCTACCTGTGTTTATTTTTATTAAAATATTCCCAGATCGATTTTCTTAGCTCACGTGTATGCACATCTGCCTTGTGAATCAAAATGAGGAATTGTTTTTCTCATTTTCAATGTGTTTCATTACCCTGGTTTCCTTTACAAGCCAGGCTGGTATTTGTTTGGCTGAGTTAATTTTGGAGTTGCATGGGAATGGACACCTCAAATGCTAATTTTTTATTTTTATACACACTATAACACCTAGATTATTTCTTTTGGGATTAGCATTCTTTAGGCAATGTTTTTTTTTTTTCAGGAGCAGTTACATTAGTGTTCAGTAAAGCTGAAATTGTATATTTTACTTTATAAAGTATTTTGTCAAAGCATTGGTATACATTAAACACTTCTCCCACCTAAAGGAAGAAAGTGGAGTTTATTTGGATGTCAGTGGTTTCAGCATACTGCTAGCTTCTGGCCTCAATCTAAATAAAAAGGAGTGAGACCTGCAAATACCAAGTATATAAAATTCCAGTGTATTTTATTGGACAAGGAAACTCATGTTAAAAAAGCACTGCACTTTGAATGATTTCCAAAATATGTTGTTGGATTTGAAGTTGTGAAATGTAATTGCTTCTACATCCTGACAGAGCCGAAGGATCTGGAGTGGCTTAAGAAAAGCAAAGACTGAAGGCCAGATTTTCAGAGGCAACTTAGTCCCACTAAAATTACTGCATGTTAGGCACCTAAATGCCTTTGAAACCTGTCTGCAAGCCTGTAGGTTTTGTTACTGTGAATACTTTGGACGTTTTCTTTATGCCAGCCCTCCAGTTCAACTCAAGGAACAGGAGAGGGATTTCCTGTGTCGGTCAGCAACGTGCTGTTTAGCACTGGAGCTAACCCCGAGCGCGGGGCTGGGCAGTGCTGCTCTGGGACTCGCTCTGCCTTAATATTGCTCTAGTAAGAGTCAAAGTTTAATTGTCAATACGACATTTGACTCCATTCTGAACTACAAATAAGTTCTGAAGTAAGGAGGATGTCAAAGAACAATTTCCCTTTCCCTTCCCCCACTTCCCACCCCCCTCTCCCCCCCTTGGGGTTTGGTGTTGAACTGAGCTTGTTGTGTAACCATAGTTTTATTTTATGGGTAATAATAGTGTGCCATTTTTAAAGGGAGAAGAAACCTTAGAAAGTCAGGCTGGAAAATTGCTAAAAAATAGTTTGTTTTTTTTCCCCATCAAATTATAAAACTGTACTGTGCTAGCTGAAAGCACATAATGAGTAGGAAGCGAGCACTAATCTATTTGGCTCTGTCTGAACCTTCATATTTCTATTTATCTCAGTGGGAGATTTTAATATTCTACTGATGTTATTTTTTATTTTGCTGACTTTCAGGTTGAGATATTGGCACTTAAAATCATGTTAACTGCCTGAATGCAAAATCAGACTTTATGAGAATTAATAAAATCATGCTATTATGAATCTTGGAGATGGCACTAGCTGATATAAATGGTGTCTGAAATGATGTAATGAGCTAGTTTTGCCTTTATTTCAAAGCTCTTTTTCATATGTTTGAAAGGATTTTACAAAGGTATGTGCCTATTAAGGCCCAGATTCTACTTACATCACTATGAGAGTGTCTCTAATTGATCTCACCAACAAAGCTAAAAGTATGAATAAAACTTCTTTGCTGCAGCTACTTTATTAATTGCAAATTACTTGTGCTCGGTCCCCAGTTTTCCCTCTGATTATTTTCCCTGAATGCCTGCCTCCTCCCCACCGCAGTTCCAGACCACAGTTATTGGACATGCAGTGGCTTTGCAGCTGGTCCAGTGAGGACTGCAAAGAAGTTACAAAGTTTTTTTCTCACCTTTCTTTAAAGTTTTGACATGTGAGGACACATACCACTATTTGTGGATATGCAGTGGTGAGGAATACAATATATGAGCGAAGTACTTTGCACCTCTTGTTGGGAACTCAATGCATGACCGGAGAAGTGTTTTTTAAAGAAATAGCAAAAAACTTTTTATTATAACAAAAATGGAACCACAAAAACATTGTAAAAATAATTCAATGTTGTAAATTAAATGTATTGAAATCTGTTATCTTGGAGAAATCATGGAGGTCTTTTATTAATTCCTTAATTTTACCCTGCGAGTTCCTTATTCACTTTGTGCCTGTGTTGCCAGAGGGTGAGTTGACTCTGAAATTCAAGCTCAGATTTAAGCAAATGGCACGTTATAGGGAAGCTAATGAATTAGACCAAATTCTGCTTGGAGGTGCGAAGGCAAACTGCTGAAAAATGTTCAGATAGGAAGAATCCTGGGGAAGCAAGAGCCTACAATCACCTACTTCTCCCTTTAACTCAAAGTCTCACTGAATTTTGAAGCGAAGCAACTTGACAGAGGAACTGAAGAGTTTTAATCTCATGGCTGTTCCTAAAATAGCTCAAAATAAGTCAGCATTTTCCCCCAAATAACTTATTAGGCTATTAAAAATATTTGGGAATATTTGGAATTGGGAACCACTGAAGTTCTTCATTCAGAAGAGTGACTCCAGACTATCGACTACACCTTAGAGCTGGTAGAACTAGAGGCTGCTGACACGTTTAAGGCCCTTAGGAAGGTGCTATAATATTTGATTCAGTGTGTCCTTATCCTTGAAAGCACTTAAAATTGTTTGTTATAGTTTTTGTTCGCTACTCAAAACCTATTTGAGTGAGCTCAATTAGTCAGAGGTAAATAGGACACACCCTTCAGTTTATGTACTGCTTTCCCCAGTAACTTGCATGTGAATAAGGATTCGTAAATAACAGAATTATGAATACCCAAGGAATCTTTCTTCATCTATAACAGTTTATTTTCAGAGCCATCTCTGCACTGGAGTTCCACAGAAAGCCTGTAAAATCTCCAGCAAATTATGAGCTTACACTCTGCTTTTCCCCACCAGAGAGAGTCCTTTTCAGAGTTCTCCAGAACTATAGGCCAGGTTGGATGAGGCTTTGAGCAACCTGGTCTAGTGGAAGGTGTCGCTGCTCATGGCAGGGGGGTTGGAACTAGATGATCTTTAAGGTTCCTTCCAACCCAAACTGTTCTGTGATTCTATAGTGATTGGCACTGGTACAAATTTTACAAGTCTGTGTCATTTGTCCAGTTCTTGACACTGTGTCCTTATGGTAGAGGCAATAACGTGGCTTCAGGCATGTTGATGCCCTCCAATAGCAAGAAAAGTGGTTAAAGGGTGGATTCTTTGTTGTTCAAAAGTCAGTACCTTGGAGCTGAGTAAGTGTACTGGATTTCAGCTTAGCCTGGTGGGAATACAAAATGAGTCATTGCTCACTAGTATAAATCTATTGGATTTATACATTACATAGATAAATTAAGGCTAGTTAACAATGACAGACTTCAAGCAGGCAGCATCTAGAATACTTCTGTTCCAAAGAGAGCATTTTATTGGAGGCTAGCTCTACTTTTTTGAGCAAGGAGGGCTTTGCTTTATTAAAAAAAAACCCATCAAAACTTCTTATATGTGTTTTAAAAATTGTTCAAAGGCGTTTGTGGAAGGTGAAATGCAAAAATGTGATACATAACAGAAATATATTGCCAGATGGGGTAATGTTTCAGAGATGGGGAGAAAATTATTCAAATTTCTTAGTGCTTCATCATTTCTTGTATGTGTGCCAGATTGCACCTGAAAGCAGAAGGCCGAACAAATGGAGAAAATGTGCCTACTCGGTGAAGAGTGTCTTATTTTGCATGATTAAGTCTGAATCTGCTCCCGAGTTAGGAAAATACTGAGTCATATTTTTGTGATTAGATTTTCAGAGGTGGTAGATCACTATTATTTCCATGCAAATCAGTGGAAGTTGCAAATTCTTCCGTCTTTCAGAAAACAGGATATTGATAGTTGAGGTTTCTTCGCTGTCTTTCACTTGGAGCAAGTTATTTCTCTCAATGGAGAATTATTAAGACCTTTTTAAATGTGGATTTGTCTGTAGCTTGCCAGTGACATCTTTACTATGCAGGCATGCATGGTGGCCCAGTGGGAGTTTCAATTCACTTCTGATTATTTCCCAGGCTTTGGCCAGAGAATTTCTCAGGCTCAGATGGTTCTCAGCAATTGTTTCAGAGCAATACCCTTCTTCACTGCACATCAGTGCCAGATTTTCAAAGATGCAAATGCAGTATAATGTGCGACGGTTTGGTCTCTGCAGCTCAAATATGTGTATTTGAAAAGGCAGTTCTGTAAGTCTGGTTTTGAAACTCCCAATGATCTTGGTGATACTATAGAGAAAAATGAGCTCTTTCAACAACAGAGAGGGAGAGAGACAAATGTTTTAATCAGAAAAACAAAGAAAACCCATGTGTACTTGTCAGTAATGGGGTTAGTGGAGAGAATTTACTTTTTTTTAATTAAAAAAGTGAAAAATTAAGCCTTGCTGTTAGACTGCTTGTTTCTGTTTCAAACGATCTGGCTGCATCATTACTTATTAATCAATAGTGTTTTTCTGTGCACAAGGAACTTATTTATTGTATTTATATAACACTGCCTGATGAACAGGGTGGCTGCTTACAGTGTGGTGGTATTGAAGTACTTTGAGTTACGAATATTTTTAATGATCCTTTTGTTGATGAATGGATTATTCCTCTCAGTAAAGGCGAGGGTTCACCCTAGTAGCTTAAGAGAACAATTTGAGTGTCAGTTTCACAAGTGAAAAAAATCTGGAAAGGAAAAGGAAGCAATTCATTCACAACGGGACATGGTGCAGAGGAGGATAACCTGCCTTCAAAGATTTTTGTTTCGAGTATTATAATGTTTAATAAATAGTTTACTTCAAAGGCCTTTGCTGGAGAAAAAAAAAAAATAAAATAAGCAGCTTTCCTGCTATTCTTGTTCTCTGGTCTAGTGTTGCTATAAGTAGCTCATATCCTGTCCTCTGTGGTCTCAGGTGGTTAGCTTTTGTTTGAGAAGCTGAAGCTTCAACCAAAAGAACTGTGCCACCAGTTAAATTATTAGGTAGTTGACAATATGTTTCGAAAATCAATGGAACTCATTGTAGAACTTGGGGGGAGTGACTTTGGCAGGGGAGGAGGGGTGTCGGTATTATTTTGGGTGATGAGCAAAGGCAACAGATCAAATCATGCAAAAATAGAAGTTGCTAAGAAAGGCATCTAAAGTAAATTCTTCACTTCGATCTTCCCCCACCGTGTCCTTTTTTTTTTTTTTTTTTTTTTTTTTCCAAGCATTGTTAAAGTTTCATAGACTGGGAGGTCATTTGATCTGACCTCAGTGTCATGATTAGCTATAACAAAACTCATTCCCGTTTGAAGTTGTTCTGACCTGTTCTGTCTCTATTTCGGTATTTCTCTATTGTTTTGTTTCTGCTAAATGTTCTGCTTTGTATTTGTGTTCCATCGGGTAAAGAAATGACTCAAGGCTTAAAGGAAAAGGCTTGGGTGTTTCCCAAATAATTACATGTTAGGTTTTCTAGTTCTGGGCATATGAACTAAGCTACTGTTTTGTTTTCTTCCATTGTTTTTAATTCTGAGTAATTTCAAATCATTTGAGGGAGTAGTGGTATGTTGCTGCCATCCTTCTAAGCCTCGTGTTTGTCCCTCGCTGTGAGTTCCTGTCTTTGGGGGCACAGTCTGGATCTGGAAACAAAACCATTCAGTCTTTAAGGTAAGGGTTATGAAAAAGAATTGCAAACCTCCAGTCTTCAATTTGTAGCCCATTGTATCCAAAACTGTAAGTGATAGGTCATTGAAGAGAGCTGAGCAGCAAAAGCAAGGAAATTCTGCTGGACCTACCTTCACTTCACCCATCCTCTTAGGTGGCTGAACATGGACAGTTTTTAACAAGGTTTAACTTGCTCCTCCCCAATAATACATTTTCTTGAGATCACATCTGGTATTTAAGATCTGGAACATAACCACTAGAGCAGCTTTCTCCAATTGGTGATTTGTTGGGATGAGTCTGAGGGCTGCACACCCTGTTTACTTGGCTATATCAAAGTCAGAAATATCCATGAGTTTCCACAAGTGGATAAAAGAATATCCCATGGATAACAAATTGCTCCTTAGTGGAAAAAAGGAATCAATATCCTGTCTCTAGGAGTGTATCTCCTGTATCCTACACTTGCTTTCCAGTTAAATGGTAGGTAGTAGGAATGATAGAGCTTGATCAGTGCGCTGATGAGATCCAAAACATAGCTCTCAACAAAACTAAACATGTAAATGGGCAGAGGGGGATGAGGGAGATGCCTGGGGATGTTTCAGAGACATACTCTGGCCCTGATTTTAGTGTCTTCCCTCGTATCCCATATGTCTAAACTTGACTACTCCAAACCAGTGAAACAAGAAATGTTCTCGCGTATGATTTTTGTCAATGAGGAAGATGTTTTTGTCACTGAGGATCAATAGGATAAGGAGGAGAAGGCTGAGTGCCAGCACAAACAACAGTTCTCTAGAAACAAGGTATTCTAATCACCTGTAAGGAAGGCCTCAGACAGGCAAAATACAGTCTTTCTCCAAGACAAAGTATGGAAGACATAATACTCTGTTTTTCTATTCTATAATGTATGATCTACAGTAACATCCTTGGTTACTGTGGCTGGAGGAAAGCTGATTTCACCAAATAATCCACACAAAGAAAAGCAGAGGCAATTCCTAGAATATTTTAGAGCTTTACCACTGATTCTTTGAGTCTTTGCTATTGACTGTGCATTTTATCAATCATTATCTGATGACTATTAAATACTTAGTCCCCAGAACATGGCAAGGAAGCAATAACCTCAAATCAGCTCTTGTTCAACTTGCAGCTAATGAATAACTACTACAAACTAATCAGTGCTGTAGTGGTAATTAGTAAAGTGGGTAAAATAACAGGAAATTAAAATGATTAAACTTGCCTGTTTGGAATTCCACGTTGAGCAGTGAGTAAATGATGTATTGCTCGAATCACAAACAATATATGGTCACTTGTGTATTTGTGCTATGATGCAACACAGACAAATCCTCTGCACTTCGAGCAGTTGTTCGAAGGGAGATGACATACGCTGTGGTGATGACCAGGACTGTTAAGATCATTAAGGAAAATTATGCCTTGTTATCACCGTGGGCCCTTTCAGCCCTTTTCTCCTTGACCACGTGTGCACGTGCTTACATTCTGCAAAGCTACTGCCCCACTCCTACAAGTTCTTCCTTACTCAAAGACTATGCAAAAGTCTTTGGTGTATACCTTCTTTATGAGTCCTTATCTGCTGGCCCCGCAGTCCAGGGTCCTTATCACATCTCCAAGTCCAGCAATATGTCTTCTGTTAGATAACTGTAGAAAATTCAGAATCTCTTTGTATTTTGTCTTAAGCAAACCCAAGAGCCGTGGAGGAGAGCCATGAAACTCCCTCCCAACCATCCACCAGCAAACTTAGGAAACAATGACTTGCCTCATTTTTGTTTGGTTGTTTTTTTTTTTTTTTTTACAGAAGGACCTTTTGTGAAGAGGTTGTTCCCATTATCCTACTGGGATAAACCTATGTAGCTGTACTTCCTTTTAAAGAAGAGTGTAGTTATGTTTTTCTGTCCCATGTCGCTTTTTCTTGTAATAATCCCTGGATTAGGGACAGCATTTTCCAGAGTTGAAAAGAACAGCAGTCTGACTTTCACCTGCCCTAATGGAAGCAGCCAAAAATTAGGCATCACAAGCTGAGATTACTCTTGTCAGTAGAGAGAATCGGGTAGTTCCAGGGGTGATACTCTTCCATGTGCTTCTCTGCTTGGTCTGTAAAGGGGACCGCAAAGGGGTTGAAGTTCCTGTGTTCAAACTTTCATGCATGTAGTGTATCAACACCGTCTATAGGGAGCTGACAGCTATAGCACAGGACCTACAGGAACCCTGTAGTTTTCTAGAATAGCATGCAGAGACTGGATGGGACACCTTAAAGCATCCAAAATGACAGTGGTTCCTGAACCTCAGCCCTGAAGCTGGGTGAGATGTTACAGGAAGTTTCTTTTGGAACCCAGAATTTACCAACAGAGTTTCTTTAATGTATGACATACTATCTAATATCTTAACCAAAGAACAAAACTTATTTTAGGATGTCTTTCAAGATGTATGAGATCAAGAGAAAGACTTATTTTCTTCCATGTTTCATGTTACTGATCACAAAAAACCCCCCTTCACTTAACCCCCCCTAAATCCATTCTTGCACAGAAAAGAACTCTTAGAACTACAAGAGAAAAGGTTTTATAAACCTCAAAACAGAACTAAATTCTTATGTGTGTATCTAATTATGTCAAAATATATATGCACACATGTAAATATGTATATATAATTTATATATACATAGTGCAGATTTATATGCTTGGATATAAATTTTGTTTATAAAGATTAAAGTTAAGTGATAAAAAGGAAAGTTTAATATAAATATAAATCAATCAGATGATGATTGCACTTTGTGTGTTAGGTTAGCAAGGTTCTACATATGATAGGGAAGCTTAGTTTGTTTTTTCCCCTATACGTAACTTTGTTGATGTTGCTAAGTGAATTGATGAATACTAAGTGAATTAGTGGAATTAAAAAGCCATTTAATAACTGGCATTTTGAAATAAATAGTCAAACACTGGGAAAATAAGGAGGAACAGAAACAAAAAGAAAAGATAGCAGAGAAAAAAAGTATTCCTTGGTGGTGGTGATTGACTGCTACCTGTTAAATTGCCTTACTGCCCCACTGGCAAACCTTCAGTTTTGTGGACTCCAGCAGTTACAGGAGCTCTTCTGCATTGAGCATATGTTCTATTGATTACTGTCTGTCATTATGGGCACTTGTAAATTATGGAAGCTTCTCTTCTGCTTGTGGTTTAATATTTTAGGGGAAATAATTTTAAGTGTAGGTTGTTAATTGTGATTCAGTTTTGTCTTTATTCTGTGAAGCTAGATGTAGTGTTTATGCTATTTTGGGGAGAATTAGATCGCGGTTGACGTAAGGATGCTTTTATGAAACACGAGTAAAGAAGAGGAAAGATGGATGACGTATGCTGGCTTGCCGTATTTTTTGCAAGCAGACATAAAACAGTTATAGATGTTATAGATAATCAGATTTTTTTTTTTTTTTTTTTTAAGGAAAGGAGCTACTTTATATTTTCATAAATGCATTTTTTGCCCAGAAGGCCAACTTTAGTCTTAAAGTGCACGTATAAAAAAGCCGTGAAGTTGTAGTTGATTTCTGAAAGATGTGAACTGTGAAGACTGTTTATATTTAAAATTGACATTCCCCTCTCTCTCTCAGTAAATTTATGAAAAATGTGCCAATGTTATTCTAAAGCATTCTGCTTTTGTTTTCTTGACTCTTACACAAAGAATATCTGAATACTGAATCAGTAGTAAAAGGAGATCAAGTGTGCTATGGAAATGCTTTTCTTCAGTGTACTTCCTGGAATTTTCTATAAAGTAAAAGTCAGATGGTTCAGTACATGTAAAGGTTGAGGAATTTGCTAGGAAGAAGGAGCAGTGCCTTGGTAGCTGGGAAGATGACTGGTGCAGCATGACTTCAGAAAAATAGCGCAAGCTAGGTTAAGTTACTCTAGGAAAAATGAGGACTGCTTTAAAAGGGTTAAAAAGCTGAAGGATTCTGGGGATTCAAGAACACGTTTTATAAGGGAGAAAGAGCAACCAGAAGACCAGCTCCCATTGAAAGGGAGTGGTCACAGACACTCATATCTTTAATGTCTTCTAAAGTCTCCTTTTCACACATTTCACTTTAAAATTGCCGTAAATTAAATGACTCTGACAAACTCCATATTTTTAGTTCATTTTGAAGTTAATAGAGAAGCTATGTCAATCTCGTTGACATTAGTTTTGTTTTCAATGTATGTAATATAACTTAAAATGATTCTTAGCTTATATTCACTGACACTGCATTCATACATTTTTCTAAATGAAAAATGATGTGTTGGGATATCCTCCCAAGAACCGTAGCTTTTCTTTCTTACTCTGTTTTGAACAGAACAAATTGAAATTCATGCAGTGTGCCCTTCACAATAGAGTTGTCTTTCACATGATACTTATGTGATACTTGAGAGTTCAACCAATTGTGATTTTCAAGAAATGCTGAGAATCTCTGATATTTCTTACTTGAGTTTTCTTTTTTTTTATATGCTATCTTGTACAGCATAACCTTGTCAGAAGATGATGTTCAATGTGCAATGGTGCTGCTTCATAATTTTTTGGATTGTTACTGTACTGGTGCTGACTATGAAATTCAGATTCTCCTTATATGAAGCCTAAAAGAAGAAATAAAAAGACCTGAACAAAACTCAACCTTCGCTTTAGTTACAATGCAGTCATACACCAGAAAACTCACATTTCTGAGTATTGATTGTGTTCATTTACCACAGCAAAGTGCATTCATTGATAACTACCTGCTGGTATTGAATCAATCTTATGTGAAGCACAGGGCATTATTGTCAGGTAGGGTAAATAATATTGACTCTATTTTAAAATGAATGTGGTATAGGAGAAATTAATTTGATTCTATGAAGTCATTTAATTATGTTCTATTGACTATATAAACAGTGAAGGTCATGTAATAATATGATATCATGAGGCAAGTTACAGCTGCAAGCTTTAGCAAGGTTACCCCTCCATAATGGCAGTAAATACATTTTGGTTTTGTTTTGTATTAAAGGAGGAAGAGAAATTCAATGCCTGTAATCGATCTTAAAGTAGGATCCCAATTGGTATCAAATCCTCTGTCACTCTGTAAGTGGAACAATAGTCTTCACTGACTACAGAAAACCAGGTCCTTGGTTATGTTGTAGGTCAGCAGATTTTGAAGCTTCAAATATTATTCTGACTAATGTACTCTGCTGTCAAAACTCCTTATCTTCCAAAATAAGCAAATAATCAGGAAAGGGAGAAGGGAGTTGTGTTGATTATATCTCTTTGCTTGATCATCTTTCAAACTATTTGCTCTATGAAGGAGTAGCAAGGAAGGACAAGTACAATAAGCACAACTACAACGATCATGAGTAAGCCATGGAGATAGCCTTGTGATTGCTCTTGCATCTATTTCCCTATAATGATAATGAACTGTGTTACAGTAAAGTCGTCGTAACAACAGCAGCTAAAGGAATTAAACTGTGAAACACAGAACCCTTTTTGCATTACAAGCAACCATGCAACTGAGATTTGTCATTGATCTCAGACCCCAGACATTGTCTTCATAGGCTATACAATTAATCTTGAAGTCTTACTGTATGAGAAAATAGGTTATCAGTTATTACACGCCATATGAAGAGAACAGGAGACACAGAATTCTGCTAGTACCCTGTGAGCCTTGTCTCATTTTAAATATTTAAGATCAAATAACTTGCAACCAAGTTGTAGCTGGTTGAACAGCTATCTAGAATTCAACAATTTTGGAAACAGCAGCGAGGTCAGAAGAGCTGGAGGAATGAAAACAGTTGTCTGTATTAGAAAACGAGGCGGAGGATGTGGGCCATGTGACTATAACTGGTGGATACAATTCTATCTTGAGTGAAATTTGTCTGTAGAAAGTAAACCACAGAGTAATGAAGGTAGATAAATAATTATCACTAATCAATGTTACAGAAATCGACATAAACATTGATATAATTATATATTTTTTTTTATGACAGTACTTCAGTATCATATATTCAGATGTCTTTAGGTATCAAGCTTAAAGGTCCAGAGGGGCTCTAGTGCTTGTTTTGGCATCTACATCAAGAGTCAAGTGCAGCTTAGTGTCCAAGTCAAAGAAAGTGATCCAGGAAGCTTAAGATCCAGTAACCTTCTAAGTGTCCTCAGGGCAACTAAAATAGGTTTCACAGCTGTCTAACTAAAAGTACTTGCTTCTCCTCAGCAATCCTGCTCTGGGGAACTAGTTATCAAATGTTCAGTTATCCTCACTGTGCTGCTGAAACAAAGTACTCGGTCTCCCGAGAATAGTCTTCAGAAAACATCTAGCATGGATGGGCACCATTGAGTTCAACCTAAAGCCTAGAAGCTATGGCCATGTTCATCAAAATTCGTAGTGGTAGAAGGTAGAGATGCTCACTTTTTGCAGCTCCCCTTGCTGCTGAGAACACTTGCCTAGAAGGCTGAAGGTAGGGTTTATGGGCTGACTTCCACCTGACAGGATTAAAATCTGCTCTGTCCCTGCAGTGTATTGTGATTGCAAAGTCTTAGGGTGGTAAAGGGAGAAACCTAGTGCGTGAGCCATTCTGCTGGCAAAGCAGTTTCTGGTCCCTATTTTCAGAATGATTTCCCTGTGTCAGACTAGGCAGCCAGGTAACTCTGGGAGGAGAGACCAGAAGGCTGTTTTCTCCTCTCCCCAGCTGAGTTCCTTAGCCTTGCAGCCACCAAACCAGTTTTGTTCCTTCCTTGTCCCCTTTCTCCACCTGTGACTGAGTAACAGCCTGCCTTACACATCAGGAGCGGTCTTCTGACCGGGTGAAGCCACACCTCAAATACTGTGTCCAGTTTTGGGCCCCTCACTACAAGAAAGACACTGAGGCACTGGAGCGTGTCCAGAGAAGGGCAATGAAGCTGGTGAAGGGGCTGGAGCCCAAGTCTTATGAGGAGCAGCTGGAGGGAACTGGGGCTGTTTGGTCTGGAGAAAAGGAGGCTGAGGGGAGACCTTATCGCTCTCTACAACTGCCTGAAAGGAGGGTGTAGCGAGGTGGGTGTTTCTTCTCCCAAGTAACAAGTGATAGGACAAGAGGAAATGGCCTCAGGTTGTGCCAGGGGAGGTTCAGACTGGGTATCAGGAAACATTTATTTACTGAAAGGGTTATCAGGCACTGGTATGGGCTACCTAGGGAAGTAGTCGAGTCACCAACCCTGAAGATATTTAAAAGATGGGTAGATGAGGTGCTTGGAGATACGGTTTAGTAGTGGACAGGTGTGGTTGGACTCAGTGATCTCAAAGGTCTTTTCCACCCAAACGATTCTATGATTATTTGAGCACCCTGTAGTCAAATTTGTAAATATTTAAATTACTGAGTCCATTTTGAAGTATGGAGTGCTGAACTGCATCTTGATTGTCCTTCTAATATCCTGCTTGGTCATGTGTGTTGTGGTTTTAGTTGTCTACTGATGAAAGTCGTCCTAAAGGACTTTCCTTTAGGAGGAAAGTCCACAGAAATCCACCAGAGCAGGATTGCCTTGTCAGCCAAATTCTAGCCATGTTGGATATATTTAAGGTTTTTCTTTTTTTTAAAAAAGGAGGAAAAAAAATATAATTTTTTTGCAATGCGTCTCACTTTAAAATTTTATTTGTAAATAATGTTAGAAGACTGATCTGTTCAACTTTGATCTTATCCCACTGTGAAATCTTCTATTTCTTTGCAAATTTGTCAGACAAACTGGGAAGCTTTAAAGCGTCTGAATAACCTGCATGTTTCTTCCTAACGTTATACTGAGTAGTGAGAGTATTGTTGATGGATAATACCCAGTGCTAGTTATTTCCAGTCTTCAACCCTTTCCTTCTCTTCATCCTCATTTTACTCTACACAGCAATTCTGAGGAATTTCCATTTCTCAACAAAGTTCTTTATTGTTCCCAGTTTCTTTTCCTGTTCCCACACCAGATTTTATATAATTGTTGATACACGGACTCACTCAGGTTGCTATTTATGCCAAGTGTGATTAACTCATATATTGAAAATAGATATGTAACTATGGATGTATTACCCTACAATGTTATTGCTGCAAAAATTCTTTCCAGTTGACTGGTTTTCACCTTGTGGCCGGTGGATCACTGCTAGTCTTCTTCTGGAGCAGAGAAGTTCACTGTATGATTAACAACAGACTTGAGAATGAGTTCAGGTTTCTTGTGAATAGTCATTTTGTTTATTTGAAGCGAGGAACAACAGTTAAAGAAACACGACCAAGTTCTCCAGTGGTCAAAATAAATGCACCAGTAGTTGCATTTCACCTTTTAAACCAGCAGAGAAATTAGCCTGGTGACCCTGGAAAATAACTCTTGGGCCAAAACCAGTAGTAGCTTTAAGTGTAATAGTCTAGATCTACTGTAGGTTGTCTGAACAATTATTCTGTTGGATTACACTCAGAAAAATGCTGGTGTGAGAAATAAACATACTTTAAATAATAAGATAGAACAGATGTATAAAATGCATCTCTAAAAGAAATCCTATTATGGTAATTGCAAATATATTTCCCATGACACAAAAAAAAAAACGATTGTTCAGTGAAGTGAAGAGTAGGACTGATAAAATATTTATTCGAAGTCCGTTATCTTTGAGTTTAATTTGCATTTAAAGAAATATTCCTAGCTTTCTTTTTCCACTGTTTTCATTAGGATTGTTTGAAACAGCTTCATGCGATCCTTTAATTGTTATGTCAAAAATTGAGTCAGGAGCAGAGATAAAAATACGGAGATCAATATACTCCGTGCTCTGAATACCTCACAAAAACTTAGTCTAATTTAAAAAATAACTGCTAAATCACTTTAACCAACAACTTCCAAAAATTGCCCTGAGGACAGAGGTTAAATCAATTATGAAGTAGCAGCGAAAGCTCAAACACTAATAACTTGAGGGTGTTGGGGTGTGGTTATGAGTTGTTAAATGAGGTGCTCTAGTCTGATCTTCATTTGTGTGATTGCGTTCTGCTGCACTGTCCAGCGTAATTGCATATGGTTTGTGCTCATTGCTTCATCCCCAGTCCCAAATCCACTGAACAATGTTGCTGTTCACTGGTAAATGACTCCCAGGGCTCACTTCTTACCTGAGCCTATGGCTTTGGGCTAAGACAGCTCAGTCATAAATAATCTAATTTGTATTTGGCAATTATTACCTTTGTATTTGTGTGAGTGAAATGTGTATAAATATAAGCTTGTTTATGAAATAGCTGCTCCAGTTCCCACATAAGGAATGTGTTTTGACGATGTGAGTGCTTAAAGCTGAAAATAAGAGAATAGTATTTGAGAGTTCTCTTTTTTCAATTTTTACTATCCATTTGGTCTCAAATTTTCTATTTTTTTTCCTGTCCTCTCTGCAATATTTTGTGTATGATGTGCAATGTCAGTTGAAAGAAAAATGAGAAATGATGCCTGGAGCAGAACTGAACCCTACTTTCCTGACTTCTGGGTCACGTCTGGGCTTGAAAAAGGAAGTAGCTGTGTTAGTTGGTCCTGAGGAGGTGGAGCGGCAGAACTCTAAACATGTATTTTGAACCAGGGGAGAGGATAGATTGTAGGTACCTTCAGTGTTAAGTGACAGATGATCAGGAATTTGTATTGCCATTTTGGATTTAGGTGCTTCAATTCTGCCTAAGTGTCCTGCTTTAGGTATGTAAGTCTTTTATTTGATCTAGCCCTTAGATATCAGCAAAGATTGTAATGTAAGGTTTGAATTATAAGAGCACTAGTCTGTAACATAAAAGAGTATTTTGAGTCCTACATAAATAGTACTGCTAATAATCATAGCTACAACAGCAAGTATTTCTGAATTACAAAGATTAGAGAGTGTACATCTATTGCTAATGTAGGTATCCGTCTTAATGCCATGAAATGATCCCTGGTAATGTAATGGTAGGAAAAAGGTATAATGGTGCTGTAGCTGCACTATTGCTGAGACTTTTGTGATGATTTAGTATCCAGAATAATTAAGAAACATAATTAAAAACTGGTTTATTACATGTAATAACTTTATAGAGTTTTTTTTTTTATTTTCATTATTTTACCGTCAGGTTTTTTTGTTAATTTTATTACATCTGAAATAGAAACTAAGTTTCCTTAGACTGACCAGTGAAAAAGTAGAGCACAACTTTCTCTCAATTATCTGGTAGTTTTTCACCAGCCCCACCCTGAAGAAGACTGTAAAGATGAGGGATTCATTTTTCAAACAAGCTTTTTTTTTTTTTTCCCCAGGTAGATATGTCCGTATTAATGTGCAGTGTAGCAGCTCAGTTAGTTCTTATTGAATGGAAAGTTCTCACAGAAGTATCTTGGGTGAGACCATGAACTTACTGAAATCAGTGGGACTACTGACAGAGGCAAGTCCAGGACACAACCTGTTCCAGGATTTTAAGCCTCCCTGTCTCTAACCTGAACAGTTATGCTACTCAAACCCCTAAATCAGTTGCCAGGTTGTGTCACTGCCGTGGTGTGAGAGCGGAGTATCTGACAGGAAGACTATGGAAGAGATTACCACACAGTTTATGTAAAGCTGCACCATCTTAGATGGCTTGAGTTCTCATATGTGTGGTCACTACTTTCTCACAGCTTCCCCTCATGACCAACTAGACTCCTGCTTTGAATTTTGAGTTTGGAACAGCCTTACAAATGCATCTGGACTTGCCGAGGTTCAGGGGGCTTAATATGTTCATAGAATCATAGAATGGTTTGGATTGGAAGGGACCTTAAAGACCATCTAGTTCCAAGCCCCCTGCCATCAGCAGGGACACCTTCCACTAGACCACGTTGCTCAAAGCCTCATCCAACCTGGTCTTAAACACTTCCAGGGAGGGGGCATCCACAGCTTCCTTGAGCAACCTGTTCCAGTGTCTGACCACCCTCACAGTGAAGAACTTCTTCCTAATATCTAATCTAAACCTGCCCTCTTTCAGCTTAAACCCATTTCTCCTTGTTTTGTCATTAACTGCCCTTAGATCCGTATTTCAATCCAGAGATCTTTGTAAATGGAATCAAATCTCTGTAAAATGGCCTGGCTTCTTACACACATTTTTCTCCAGTTGTAGACATCATTGTGCTACCTGCTGTACAAAACAAAACAGAAAGATGCTGTGGCTTACCAAGTAGTATTTGGAAGCTCCCCAAGGCAAATTAACAGACCAAGCTCTAACCAGTGCTTGCCCAACCATTAGAAAACTTTGTAAGCTGTGAAAGAATGCAGTTTGCTCTGCAATTTTCTCCCTGTGAAATGTACAGACTAAACCAATTTTTGCAGTCAGTGGAAAATAAGACCTATCTAAATGTTCTGTATGGTTGTAGGTAGCCTTGCAGTGAACAAAAGGCCTCTGTGCTCTGCTTTCTCTTCCATTTAAGTGAGTGCCAAAAGTAGTGCAGAGCTTGAAGGGAAGAGGAGTCAAACATTTATTATTCCCTGGCCACCCAGAGAGGGAAAAACATTGCTGTCTAGGAATTAAGCAGCATTTGCTTGACATTTCTGTAAATCAGTCCTACTCAATAGGTTGTTTGGTTGTTTTTTTTCTTTTTTTTTTCCTAGAAGGATGATGTGTTGTGCCCCAAATCAGATAGTACTTTTAAAGTACTTCCTTACTGAACTTACTGAATAACTTACAAATCTGTAGTTAACCAAAACCAGACCGAAAAATAGTAAGTATCCTAATGGCATTGGATTGCTGTATAATTGGTACTATAGTTTTACACATCTTGGTTGGCTTTTCCCTTCCTATAAGCTGTTACCTTATGCATATCACCCAGGTCTTTAGTCAAAGCGAACTATACAGGTTGCTTTTGTAAGCCTTGCACAGTTATGATCAACGGACTTGATTTTTATGATTATGAAAATCCATTAACAAATTACCTTAGCTAGATGTACAACTTGTGGCCAGTGCAGTTCATTGCAACCTTTATTAGTTAAACATCTGTGTAACTTTTCTTCTCAGACAGTAAAATCCAGGACAGTTGAAACTAACTTCTCTCTGAAAGATATTTAAAGACTTGGTGGTAGTGATATCATTGCCACGACCTATAGCTACTTTCCAATTTTAAGAACAGGAGGAGGGCAAGTGACTACTTAGGAGGCAGCATATTTTTATTTTCAGAATACTGAGCCTTCCTAGCCCTTATGTCTGTGCTGCAACGGAAATCTCGGGACAGACAAATGTTATAGTTAGGTGTAGGTAATGGAGGTTCAAAGTGGCAGCACACTTTTGTCTTGCCTTCTAGCTCTGAGTCTGCTCCATCACTTTCTTTTCCTGCATGTATCCTGTCACAGTGGTCACTAAAAGTTGATTGCGTTTTATTTTTTGTTTTGGTTGTTTTTCTGTGGGTTTTTTCTTTGTTTTTGGGTTTTTTTGAGAGACTGTCACCTAAATTGGAAATAAACTTCTTAACACCAGTGTAGTTTTAAGAAGCAGGTATTCTTTATTCCAGTGCCAGATGCATCGGGGATCACTCCACCTATTGTGCATACCCACTCGTGCCTCTACAAAAGCTTTATACTGTCAAAACATGCATATTCATTCCTTTTCCAAGAAATTATTAACATATTCATTACGTTTCCAAGAACCCAATAATATATGTAAAAGTTATTTTCGCATGGTTACTGGTCATCTTCAGGGGTCCTCTGGTGGTTGCAGAAACTTTTGTCACTGTGCCCCTTAGCTGAACTTCTCTTTTGCGTGCGCATGCTCGGTTCATCTCTTGGCCTGCTTACACCACTTCTGTCTCCACAAAACGGTTTTATCCTGACATCACTACCCTATCTACCCTATTGCAAAGTTTTGATGCTTCAAGTCTCCCTATTTGTTTCAGGCTATAAACCTGACTAGGCCTGGCTGATGTGTAACTAACTTTCAGTGTCACATTGTTTAAGCAGAGAGGTATGTTCTTTCAGTATCAATAGGGGTGTGTATTTTTTTGAAAAAACAAAACATCTGCCCCATTTTGCAACCATCTGCTTGTTTTCTGCTACAGGATGAAGAGAGAATTGCTGGGTTCTTGTCAATGGTTGCATTTTTATTATTAAATAATAATCAGGTCAAGTGCCAATTTAAAATACTTGGAGAAGTAAAATCTGGGTTTTTTTTATTGATTGCTACATGTTCAAAAACACTGTATTGTTTAATGGGGTTAGTCATGTTTAATGACACTGTACATAGCTGGTAAGACTTTTTCTTCCTCTGGATCATGTTCCATATTTAGGGGGTATGATTTTGTAAGCACTTAGGCATGTGATTTGCCTTGCACTGAGAACAAGTTCTGATGGCTGCTGTTGGCCTGGTTACATGTGAAAAGTTAGGCAGAAGCCCGTAGGATTGGGACACATTTCAGAAAACAAGCAGTTGCTTTTTCTTGTGCAGATTTTTTCATGCTCTTGTTCAATGGATTTTATGAGAGAAATATATATAATTCCAGTAGGAGCTTCTGGTGTTTTGAGACAAAAAGCAAGTTGCTAGTGACCTAACAAAACCATTTTCACAAAGGTGGAAGCATTGTGGCAGGAACCTATTTCTAACCAACCCACAGATGAGTTGAGGCAGTGGTGTGTGTACGTATGTTCCACACATGGTACTCAAGGTAGTTCTCCCTGAGTTTTTCATTAAATAACAGGTATAAAGTAAATGTTTGAAGTATAAGTTGACCGTATTTGAAGCATAAGAGTGATGAAAGTAATGCATTATGTCACTGTAACATATTGACATTATCAATTATGTGTTATTAAACAGCTTAGCTAACTGAATGATTTACCTTGTGTTTAACTGCCTTTTTCAATTAGAGGTAGCAAATGCTGCAGAACTGGGGCACACTCATAGAAACCATATATTTTCCCCTGTTAACACCAGCACTGCTGACATGCAAGTGATGGGAGTGTTGGCATTTTGCTGTGGGCTCTAATGGGCTAGTTTAAATGGTCTAAAAAAAGTGATTAATGATTAGGAACAGGACTGTTACACAGCTTCACAGCTCTTTTCCTCAATGCATTTCCATTTATGTCAACTAGCTGCACACTTGTAAGGTGTTATTTCAAAGTAGTCAACACAGGGTTTTGTTTTTTTTTTCTACTGCCATTTGTTTCCATTTCATAGGTCCCTTTGGTTGGCCAGATATAGCTAGTGTTCCCTTAAAATTGTAAGCTTCAGTGATAAAGGAGGATAATCCACATTATCCTTTGTATGTCTGGTGACCAAATCTAAACTGTTCAACTCTGTTGTCATTTCAAAACAGTGAATGCTGGCTTTAACATCACTCTACTTACTTCTGTTTAGTGTATTGTGTTGGAAATTGTTTAAAAGTTCCTCTCAAAGTAATTGAAGCACTTGGTCAACTAATACTTTATTCTCTTTTGCTACTCGCTTGATTTTGCAGCAAGCAGTAATTTGTACATTAGTAGTTCTTGTTTGTAATGCGTAACTGTCCACCCCTAAGCTTTCCCTTATATACATGGATACACAAATAGATATATATAAAAATATAATTTATATTTCTTTGGGAACTGAGGTCAATAAACACTACTGCAACACTTTTCCCCCCCCACCCTGCCCCAAGCAACTATTAGCTGCCATTATTAGGAAAAATGAGTATTTCCAGAAGAAAATTAAAAACAAGGTTGGAAAATCCAGCATCTCCCTCTTTTTAATGAACCTTGTGATACTGAGGTATCTAGTAGATATAATGTATTCTCTGTGTTCTTTTAAGCTAAAGCAGTATCAAACACTGAAGAGTAGTGGGGGTTGAACACTCAAGGGGAAGATGCCTTGTATTTTTTGGAAGTTTATTGCACTGTGCTGAGATCTTAGGGCTCATGGCTGAAAGTCAGCATTTGCTCTTCAGTATCGTGTTGTGAGTGAGGGGAACGTATTTTCTTAGAACAGGACATGGAGGAGTATTTTAGTTGCTGGCGTTCTGTCTTGGCATTTTGTTAGTGATCAAAGTATGAAGGTAAGTCAGCTGTGCACAAGTTCAACCAAGTTTTATGAATAATAAGCTTAAGAAAAAGGTTTATATAATAATTCGGGGGCAGAGAGAGGATGATTTAGAGTGCAGTGGCCTTGGCTCCAGTGTGTATACTAAAACCACTCTTCCACAGAAGGGGAAGAATCAACTTAGGACAAATGTAGCAGAGGGGGAAGGGTTCTAAAAGCATTATGGTCCAACCCATTGCGTGAACTTGGAAGGAGGAAGCTGCAACTCTGTAGTAAGGAATGTGGGCAGAGGGTTTGGTCAAACTCATGGTTTGTTTAAGGTGAGAGAAGCTACACTGGGGAGTACAGGTACAAACTCCCCCGACGCTGTTTCAGAGACGACAAACAACTACAAGCCCCACCTGCGAGAAAGCAGGCTTCATGCCTCCTGGTGCTGGCACAGCTCCTTGTTACTTCCGAGAGATTCTCCTCTCCTGCTTCCCTGGTACGTGGAGAGGGATTTTCGGGGATTTTCTTGTCCCTGTATGTCCACAGACTAGAATATGTATAGTTGTTACTACAGGTGTGTGAAGCTGCTTCCCTCCTTCCTCTTTATTAGGGCATTTAACTTATCAGTAGCCACTTGCATATCATGAGTTTTGGTGGGGTTTTTTGTTTGTTGTTGGTTTGTTTTTCTGTTGTTGTGTGGTGGTGGTTTTTGGGTTTTTTGGTTTTGTTTTGTTGTGGTTTTTTTTAAGCATACACACAGTTTCTGTTGAAAAAGTCTGCATTTCTAGCCCACAGATGGGTCAGGGAGATGTCTGCTCTGGATAGTTTTCAAATGTTACTTATTAACTGAGGCCCCCAAAATCCCAGCAGGGTGGTGACTATTCCCAGGCCGTGCTTAGCCTGCTGCTTGTCTTTTGGAAGCACGTGTTGAGGGTTCATTACACACATTTATTCTTCAGTTTTCTGCTTGGCTTCTGATTTGCTGCTAAGATTCTGTTCTGAAACGATGATGTAATAATATATATATATATATTT
>NW_010319876.1:0-8568 GCF_000700745.2 Antrostomus carolinensis
AGAGGAGGAAAAAAAAAAAGAGAAAAGTTTGTTCAAAAATACTCTTTAATAGTCTGAGGTGAACAGTGTAACAAAAGGTCACGTCCTCAGGGTTTTACAAATACTGTGTTTTAAAGGGATAGTGCAGACAAAGCTGGGTTATGGAAATAACCTGACAACTTTCATTAAAATTCAATTTGCAAGTGCCTGCCACTTTATCCCAGATTCCTGTCCCAGGACAGCTAGAGGGTAATGGATCGGTAAGAGCGATGAGGAAACTGGGAGCATCTTTGGGAATGCAGTACTGGTACGGGATAACAAAGAGGCTTCTCCCTGCTTGCCTGGCCCCAGTATGCCCTGTGCATACCCAACTGGTTGCTGCTGGGAGCTGGGTCAGGGGTCAGGCACGATACGGCTGTTCTGATGGTCAGAAAGCTGGGGCACACACAGCATGTCCTCAGCCAAGGCCAAAACAAGTGAGGAGACATCCCAGCTCATTGCAACACCCACAGCTTCGTCTGCCACCTCCACACCGCAGACAAGGAAGCAAAACTGGTAAATGCTGCCCCAGTAAAGCAGAGTCTGCAGCACTGGCCGCAGTGGTGTGCTGGCTGCAGGAGCGTGAGTCTTCTGAGGGAGACTATGTGTGCACGGAGCAATCCTTAAAAATCCAACTGCAGCTTCTTCTGAAGCATCAGTGGATGCTGTCAGGCTAAATACTGTATTTGTGTTTTGCAAGGGAGCATAAAGGGTCATTTATTCCTCCTCCTTCCTGCGCAGCAACAGAAATTATTCTTGCAGCCCAGAAGGCAAATAACCATGTCCTGGGCTGCACCCAGAGCAGCGTGGGCAGCAGGTGGAGGGAGGGGATTCTGCCCCTCTGCTCCGCTCTTGTAAGGTCCCACCTGGAGTACTGTGTCCAGTTCTGGAGCCCCCATCACAAGAGAGACCTGGAGCAGCTAGAACAAGTCCAGAGGAGGCCACCAGGATGATGCAAGGGCTGGAGCAGCTCTGCTGTGAGGACAGGCTGAGAGAGTTGGGGCTGTTCAGCCTGGAGAAGAGAAGGCTCCAGGGAGATCTTATAGCACCTTCCAGTACCTGAAGGGGCTACAAGAAAGCTGGGGGGGGACTTTTCATAAGGGCAGTTAATGACAAAACAAGGGGAAATGGGTTTAAGCTGAAAGAGGGGAGGTTTAGATGAGATATTAGGAAGAAGTTCTTCACTGTGAGGGTAGTCGGACACTGGTCCAGCTTGCCCAGGGAAGCTGTGGCTGCTCCTCCCTGGAAGTGTTGAAGGCCAGGCTGGATGAGGCTTTGAGCAACCTGGTCTAGTGGAAGGTGTCCCTGCTGCTGGCAGGGGGGTTGGGACTGGATGAGTTTTAAGGTCCCTTCCAACCCAAACCATTCTATGATTCTTCCCAAACCCCTTTTTAAACAGATATCCAATTTTTTCCACCTATTCTTCCAAAGCTGATAATCCTACAGCCTCGAATTTGCATTGCCTAAGTGGCGCTGGTTGCTCAATACGGCTGTGGAGGGAAGGACAGGACGTGGAGAGAGGAAACTGTGGTTAAGTTTCCCCATCGTAGTTTCAAGCAGAAGCTTTTGCTTCATTCTCACCCAAAATGGATGCAGCTCATCTTAAACGAATGTGCCAACTCCAAGCACGTGCCAACATGGAGCACAGCAAAGTGAAGCGTGGCCAATGCTGCAATCCTTGGGATTTGCAAAAAAACCCCCCAAAAAACCAAAAAAAACCCCAAACACAAAAACTAGCCCAAAACAAAGAGCTCACGTATCACACAAGAGACAGAGAACGGCGGCAGGTTCGCTGCTTTGAAGGGAGTAAAGCCAACACCACGCCATGCTCAACCTGCGGCAGATACACCACCACATCCTCCTTACCCTCAATCCTGGCAAGAGAAAAGCAAACCAGAAACAACCCCTGCAAAAACCCCAACAACTTGTGATCTACAACAGCTACGCTGCCTTTTATCACCCAGTGTATAAGATTGTTCCCTGAAGCTTTTGTAGGTTTGGGGATTTTGGGGGGGTTTTGTGGGGTTTTTTAATTTGGTTGGTTTTGGGGTTGTTTTGTTTTGGGTTTTTTTTTTGTTTGTTTGTTTGGGTGTTGTTGGGTTTTTTTTTAAGGGATGCACTGCCTTCCCTCACTCTCACAATGGATTAGCTGCCATCTGTTAGGTGATTGAGAAATGGCAATCCACACCAGAAATAACTGCTCAGCTGTATCGGGGATCCAGCTTAATTTGAGCATCTGTCAATTTATTACAAAATTTGAGATGCCTAGCGCACTGCTCTGTCTTTTCTATAGGGCATTCACCTTACCTGTACATACTGTTTGCTTTTATCATGAAGATATTTAACTTAAGAGCTAATTACCCTGTAATATCTAATTATCCTGTAAGTGAAAAATGCACTTATTTTCATTTTCAAAAGAAAAGCTATTTAAATTTATGGTTCTTTCCTACATCCATGTCTCACATGAACAGGACTGTCTATTAACAGTAGTGTGGAATATTTTCTGGTTTAATATTTTTCGTATCACTGCATCTGTGTGAGGATCTGTTTGCGTGTTGTGTGACACCAACTACTGCTGATGTACACCTTTTGTGTTGGTTTACGTGAAGGGGGGAGGAATAGAGGTGAATCAACAACGCCAGACCCCAGCACCTTATGTAAGCCCTGTCAAGATCAAGATCAAGTTGAGATGCAGACTTTCTTCTCAGTTCAGCTGTGCAGAAAATTGCCTTCTGTTTTATTCCTGTGCAGAAACCAAGAACATGAAGTGCATCCTCTGCCTTGAATGAAGCAAAGGTATTGTGGAGAAACATCTAATCTGCATTAAATGTGAACCTAACGCAGAATCGTTGGATCAAATAACCAAGTAACCCTTTTCTGAGCTTTGTTCTGTAACCTTTAAGTATTTCACATTTGTAATTCTTCAGGGTTTCTTTTAACTTCACCCCCTTCGCAACAAGTCTTTTTGCAAGATGCGGCAAGACTTCTGGCGGTGCTTTGCTCTGCTGATAAAAACCACACACACAAAGTTCCCTGTTGTGCTTGACACATGATATAAATCTGACTTCTAAGTGTATCCAAAAGAGGAAGCTTCTGATCAAGCTTGAAGCATCGGGATGACAAAACAATATCAGTAGGGCTGATACAGGGACAGCTAAACTCGCCTGTTGTGCAAAGATCATCAACAGATTGATGATTAATTAAGATCCAGCGTAAACTACATTAAAAACCTCTGTATATTCATGTACTGTAAGCATCCCGATACAGTTTACTACCAAAATACTAACACATACAATGGAGGAAGGAAACCATGTATCATAATTAGCAATCATTTCTCTCCCACACAGACATGTGTGAACATGTACACACAATATGGATCATTTAATACTCTATGTGTACACAGCTAAGAAACCAGAAGATGACAACCATGCTGTATTTTGGTGGACTATTTATCAGATAATGCATGCTGTAAATAACATAGCAATACAGTCCAGCATTCAGCCTAGAATCTCTCTCAGTTTGGAAACAGGACTACTACTTAAAAACTCCTCTGTTTTTTTTAAAAAATATACATTTTAACTGAAAGCAGGTACAAGTAATTAATGAGTTAGACCTCAGTATGGTTGCACGAAGATATTAATGAAGATGTATTTTCTTTGAAATTCCTCAACAAAACCCACCAGTTATAAAGGTTGTCAAGTCACAGAAGAGCAGCAACTCATTTAAACACTCTTTTTCATCTTAACTTGGAAACATTTCATTGTGGACAGGAAACCTGATATAAGTTACAAAGAATGAGAGAACAAATCAGGTCTTTGCTGACCTCCCATCTCCTTTATTGCACTCTTATACAACTTATTCTTTACACAAGCATAGTTCTGCTCCATTCCTTGTATGAATGACCACAGTTGAATTTTTTACTTCTACTTAAGCTTGAGGGAATGTTTTAATTTATCTTGGCAAAAAAAATATATTTCCAGTCATATTCTGCAGAGCATTACAAACTATTCTTTCCATTACTTCTAGCAACGCTCATTTATTACACAGAATATCAAATAACAGTGAATACACCTTACCGATATTTCCAGGGATTAATTTAAAGTCAAAATACTATTCTTCTGCATTTATAACTAAAGACAGATAAAATAGATGTGATTATAGCTCTGCCTCTCATGCTTTTAAACCCTAGGAACTTCGGATGAGCACTCACCACTGGCAGGACAATGACCAGCTGTTGCCCAGCAGCGATGGAGATGGTTTCACTGGTGGAACAAACAACACACGCACATTTTAGCATCATTACTGGGAATTTCTCAGGACTTAAAGGTGCTGAAATCTATTTTATCCATCAGCTCCTACAGCTGAATCACTGTCAGCATTAGTTCGAGAGGGATACGTCTTAAAGCCGATTACTCAGTCCAGACGTTAAAGTGCAGGATCTGGAGCCACTGTACTGTCAGTGACACGCATCATTATACTACACTGACTTTATATTTTGAGCTAAGAGTGTGTACATGGAGATCCTGCCTCAGTTGTTTCCCACCTCATCTCTTCAGCACTCCTCAATACGTGTACTTTTGCAATATATTATCACAGCCCCCTTTTTATTTACCAACTGTCCCATCTCTGTGCAGTTCTACAACATGTCAAGAAGTGCTGTGTTAAAAGTATGACACAGAGGGGAAAAAAAGTTATGTAGGACCTAATTCCAGTTTTTACTGGCAATCACAAATGATTTACTATTTCAACATAGAAATTTTCAACTAACAAGAAGCAGAAAAGTTTTCTAAGGATGTATAAAATCATAGCTGCTCTATGCCAGTGAGTAATTTTATTTACATTACTATGACTATTCACTTAAGTAAAAAAGAATCCTATTTTTGAAACTAGAGTCTGTAAGAGAACGCCACTAGATATTTAAAATCTCCTCACATTATGTATTCTGGGATTTGTTAAATCATCCTTTTTTCCCCCCCTAGGAAGTACAGTTTATGGACAGCACATCATACTACGAGCAAGCAAAGAGCATCCTCAGCAACCAGCTACACCTTTCTTTCCAGAGGCTGGGTGGGTGCTTATAAACCACAAGAAACAGTGTTGGTAATACTGACTTCTCCTTGTATTCACCTTCAGCGCATATGTCTTCAAAATATAATTCAGACAATAAAAATATGACTTCAAATACTATTTCCTTAATGGAACAATATTTGATAATCTGGAGAGTTTTGAATTGGCTTAATTAGATCCATTAGACATGTGCCTTGGTACACAGAACAGGAAAACAGACTTAAATTCATTATCTCTTCTGAGAAATAAAGCCTGACAAGCATGCAATACTAGTGAGAAACAACAATCAGTAAAATCCACTGGGAAAAAAGAACACACTTCATTTCCAGAAATAAAACATTACTTGTCAACCATTATGGAAGAGCTCCAAGAGCTGGCCATGCCAGCATGTGTAGGCATTTTCACCAGCTGACCCTCAAAATTGCAGGCTGCTGCCAGCCTGAAGCACAAAGAAATCACAAGCTGAGAGAAACAAGTAATTCAGTGCCATGTACCGTACGAATGAACTCGCCTCGACAGGGTTTTGGCAGATGGAGGTGAAGTCTATTCCTGTATCACAGCCCTTGTAATTTGGATGCTCTTAGAAACATAACCTTGAAAATAATTTCTCAGACCCTTGGAGCACATGTACGAAGAGGAGGGACCAGGCAGGGACAGGAGGAACGTGCCAAGGGACCCTGCTTGGACAAAACACTTTGATCACACAAAGCCAATTCCTGTTAACATCAGAATATTATGCCTTTATTTCACTTACTTTACATTACTTTCACTCAGAAGAAAAACTTTACTGGTTCTAGGGCAAATAGGAGGTGCATGCTGCATGCAGCTTTGGGATGTGTAGCTTCTTTCTCCTTATCATAGAATCATAGAATGGTTAGGATTGGAAGGGACCTTAAAGCTCATCCAGTTCCAACCCCCCTGCCAGCAGCAGGGACACCTTCCACTAGACCAGGTTGCTCAAAGCCTCATCCAGCCTGGCCTTCAACACTTCCAGGGAGGGGGCATCTACAACTTCCTTGGGCAAACTAAAAAGAAAGGCAACACTGGGAGAGCAGAGGGGGAAGAGAAGCAGCTCCCATCATCTCTGGGCATAACTGCACACGCGGGTCCTAGTGACACTAAGCTATTTGTCAAAGTTAGCTCAGCACGTTCTTCTGTAAATAGTAGCTTCAGACAGGAGGAATATGAGAACATCTCTCCAGCCCTGTGGTTTCTGGGTCCTCCTCTGTAAGTATGTACTAACCAGACTCTCTCCCAAGGGCTGCTGAGATATCCAGTCCTGTAATAAATGAGCTGTTCCCATAGATGTTTCCTGGATATTAGTCCAGTAGACTTTCCCACGTTTCTGGAGACAGTAGAGGTTTTCAACTACTTGGTAGGTTGTGCCTCACAAACACTGTTTATTAGAGTCCAAGAACTCTCCTGAGAATTGGAATTAAGATAAAATTAGATGCCACAGCTTGCTTTGTCTGCACTTGAAAACGGTGATCCATCTTTCAGGAAAAAAAAACCAAAACAAAAACAAAGCTAAAGGCCTCTACACCCTCCCCAGTTTTATAAATCAGAAATCACAAGTGACCTTAACAATACATTTAGTATTCCTGCATCAAAGTAGAAAGATTTTAACTAATCTTTTAAGTCTCCCTCTAAACCATGGGAGAACACACACATTTATTTTATTCAACTTCCATACTATGTCCCGCTGTTATTTCAGTTTGCTTCTTACTGAGCTGTAGTACACAGTTAAAAGTGAAATGAAACTGTTTGCTAATAGAAAAGAGCTAACTATGAATCATTAAGAGGTTAACAACATATATACATTGTCTACAAGCCTGTAGTTTAATATTTTTCTAGTGTGTAACAGATCTTCTGCAACACCTATTTCTTATTCCAACCTGTGGAGCCTTTTGATTCATTGCCGAGGAGACACTAACCAGGTCAATGGACATTCAGTAGACTGTAAATATTTTTACATTTGAGTTATTCTGACTTCCATCAAGCTTTCCTCTTAGACAGGAGGACTTGCAACACACAGCAACAAAAAAAATTACCTAACTGCTACTGCCGATGAGAAAAATGTGTGTATGTGATGAAGCTGCAGACAAAATTATACCCTTCCTGCATTTCTGATCTTATTAAGCCTGATTCCACACAGACTTGTCAAATGTGCACATGGAAGATAAAATTCTTCTCAATGGGTCACTTCCATGCCTCTTGACTGACTCTCCTCTGTTTTCTCCCCTAAGGTTCTCAGGTTCCCACCAAGCAGAAACTCCCCAAAACCTCCATCTTATTTTTCCACATACAAGCTCACCAAACCCAGTGTTCTCTGCTAAAATTACTTTTTCATCTGAACTTGTAGTTCAATAACAGGGGAGTAGATATACAGCTATTTTTGACCCAGCTTACAATTGAATGCAAAAGAGATCTCAGCATTAGTTTTAAAAAGCATCTGAAGTGACCACAAGATTTTTCCTCCAGGCTGCCTCTGCCATTAGTCTGTGTCTGCGAGAAATGAGCAGTTTGGACTCATAATTCCAGAAATTTATTTGCAGGAGGCATCATTTTTCTGCGGTATGAAGACTCATTTGATGACAAAGGAAGATGAAAGGTTGATTAAAATAGGCAGCCGCCAGATGAACTGCAACCCGAGCCATGTTCCTGTGGTCAGATCCGACTTCCTGCAAACCTCCTGTGCTGAGCTCAAAAAAGTGGCTCCCCCATCCCAGCCCCATCCTAAAAACTATCTTTAGCTGAAGGAAAACTGAGAATCATCAGGATTACTCCATCTGCACCCACATAAAGACTCTGTCTAGGCTTTATACCACTTACAGAACAAGAATAAATAATAATAATAATAATAATAATAAAAAAGAAAACAGAACAAGCACAGCCACTAATATCATTAGTCATAGCTAGATCTCCAAATGATGCCTGCATATACTCAGATTACAAATACATACTAAAAACTTGGCTTTTAAGCAATAAACATAAATAAGAAGCACCATCCCCTTCCTGAATAATAGTTTCCAAACTAATTAAATTATTTAAAAAAGAAAGAGGAAGAGATGTAGAACAAAAAAGGCACTTCTTGGAGAGCAGAGATAGGCATCGGACAGGCTACAGAGAGATAAAATAGGGAACTGAAAAAATAAGGAAACGTTCTATTAATAGCAGATATACTTGCAACTAGGGTCAAATAGGAGGATTAAAAATATCAATTTATTAAAATTATAAATTGTCCATGCTGGCCTGTACTCAATTGAATTATGGAAAAAAATTTAAAAAACCCCAAGCTTTGCTATCAGTTTTCTTCCTCTTTGAGACAAATTCTTTGCTAAGGTTTAGAAAGAATTTTGCCACTTGGGGTGGAAGCAAAGAAATGTCACATTTCTGGTAGTTCTTAAAAATGCAGACTAGTTTGACAGGTTCAACCTTTTCCAAAACACGTGTGCATACACATGTGCTCCCTGAACCATGCTT
>NW_010319876.1:8589-22686 GCF_000700745.2 Antrostomus carolinensis
GGGGAATGTCTAAATCTTCCCAGGTTACTTTATTCAGTCTAAAATGGTTTCTTCTTCAGTCCTCCTGAAGGAGCTGGATTCAGAAGTAAGAAATCTTGACAGATGGAAGTCATTTAATGCAGTATTGCTAAAGACAGAGAAGAAAATAAAAGGCAGAGAGAAATATAGATAGGACAGAATAAATACCAGATGGTAAATACAAAAAGATTCAAGGGAGGGAGTAAAAGCAGGAAAAGAGACAAACACAGTGGCAGCACCGGAATTGGTGACATGACCTGTCGTTCCCTTAACAGACCACGTGGTCAACCTTTTATTTCTGCTCCTCTGTTCTCTTACAATAACATAAATGAGAACTGTGTTTATCAGGTTTCTACAATCATTCTGGGAAAATTACTTGCTGTGGCAGACTACTGCTTCATGTTTAATCTCTTTTCACTTAGGAGAGTTAAAAATAGAAGAAGTTGGAGCAGCTCATATTTTGAAGGCACGTTCTAGCCCTGCCCTGAGTGCAGTAACGGCGCAGGCATGAGCAGAGCTTATTGTAGCTCTCTGCAGGCAGCGATCCTGTCAGTGAAATCAGGCAAAGCACAAACCTGCTTTATTATGAACCAAGCACAGAAAATTGAATTAGCATCGTGAATTCATTTTCACTTTGTCTCAGCGTATCTTGATTGTTTGCATCTTAAAAGCTAATGATTAACTCTGCTAATTTCCCCCTTGGCTTTCATTTGGACATCAGCTTCCTTTATAACAATGCACAGATGCTCCAGCAGTGAACAACATGAAATATGTGAGTCACACCCCTCAACTGTGTGATGTCTTGCCATATACTCTGATTTGGAGCCAAATTCTGACTCCAGACTCTGCTTTCCTTCTTTTCACAGTGCTATTGTGTATGATCTGTACTATTCTGTGTAATAGCTAGAGTTATATTTTCCTACCTGGAAGGAGAAGAGTTTCTGCACTTCTAAACCAGGCTGACACCACAGCACATCACTGCCTTGGCCCATAACCCTGCAGACACATTTCACAGCAGCAAAGAGATCAGCAAGTGAAGGAGACAGGTTTACAGACTACACAGTTTCAAAGAAAGCAAGCAAGAGTGCTTTACCATCTGGTCATTCATCACCTATTTTGACAACTCATGTTACATGCTGACAGGCAAGAAGTAAGATTCCAGTCTCAGGATACCAGCCAGCAGGTCTTCCTTTTGGCGTGGATAAAATGGTTTTCCCTCCTGTTAGCTCAGTGAAATATAAAACACGTTCCCCAAACCACTAGCTGCCGTGGTAGTTGGTAGCTAAAACTTTATCAGGAGAAAGGAGTAGCAGGTCAAACTCTTCACCACAGGAATCACAACTGTTCTGTAAAGGTTCCCGCTCCATCCCTGGTGCTGGAAAACAACACTTGATTGGGAAGCAAAGCCCAAAGCAGGGAGCTCAGGAGAAAACATCCTTCCCTTTCCCATAAAGATTTAAGTACCATATGTTCTATCAAAGATGCTCTTAGAACTAAACGTAATAAATGTTTTGGGGAAAAAAAGCTAAAGACTTAATGAAACAGCAAAAACATCAATCTGAAAGTATTCTCCAACAGAGTAACATTAAATATTAATGACTGCTTTAATTACCCCAGAGGGGGTTCTCTGTTTCTATCAGGTTAGGCTCGTGAGGAAGTCATGTATCAGGAGAGCTGGCCAAGTAATCAGCTTTTCCAGCGAGTTTGTAGGAACGATTCCCCTCCCCTGCACCTCCACAAACAACGTGCACTGCTCTCAAGAGCTGCCACATGCTCGACAGTGGTTTGCAGAGCTTGCAGACACACAGTACCAGTGAAAACTGTTTGGGCTGGACCTTTAAAGGTCCCTTCCAACCCAAACCATTCTATGCTGATGATTCTAAAACCTGGGTTTAGATTTCACCATCGCAGGCCTCAAGAGCTAAAAACTTCAGCACTCAAATGCTCCAAGACACTGCAGCCCATGCCACCAAAAAGAATTCAATTAATTTTTCCCATGGCCTTTCTTTGGCTTTTAGTCACATTGGGAGCTACTCATATTCAATAAATTCCCTATCATTTGTCCACACAAACTGGAGAATTTCTCCAGCACTTTCTTTTCATCATGAGTCTAAAATTTTCAAGATATCCTGTCATGTCATAAACTGATACATCCTAAAATGAATCCTGTGAACAAAAGCACTCTGCCTGCTGAGCAGGGAACAACTGACATACTTCTAACCTGCTTCACAACAAGCCAGAGACAGATCTCTCTCTCTTTTTGTCATGCAGGAGACTTCTTCCAACGCACACAAAGCAGAGGCAGATGGGTACTCGTCATGTACAAGGAGCCACGTCCAGTAATCGATGGGGGAAGAGTCCTTCTGCAAAGTTGCATCAGCCACTCGTGCCTTTGGGCTCCTTACGAGTCCTCAAGAGAGGACCAGCATAGAGGTCTCAAGAGGTCTGAAGCAGCATAACAACCTCTGCCCCTTGAGGATCCATCAGTAAAGCACAGCTCAGGCGACCCATGCATCTCAGCAGTAACACTGGAAAGCAAACTGGGGCCAGACTGCGAGACCCCAACCAGCCTCAGAATCACAGCTTCTCAGCTTCACCCTCAGCAACACAGAAAAACTAAGTGTTGCTGAATGGTGTCAGCAGGACACTCATTCCTGACCTCTCTTCTTATCTCTGCCAATGTATTTTGTAAACATGTACGTGTGAGCACCATGTGAACATCCAAACATCTACTAAAATAACAGCACGCTGCCTAAATGTGCCATTTCTTCTGTAGAAAGAGGGAGTGACAGATATTCTGTTCACTTTAAAAAAGTTAAAAATTAAGTTTAATTAGTAATGCAAAAGAGTATTTTTTTTCACTTCAAAAAAGGTAAAAATTAAGTTTAATTAGTAATGCAAAAGAAACCACAACTAATTCAAATGGGTAAAAATATTTGTACCGTATTTGACCATGTAAAACTAAAGGGTACTTATACAAATAGCTTGTTAGAACAAAATATAAACCACTCTTGAACCAGAAAGGGCAAAAAGAGTATAAGAGAACAGCACATCTGATACAACAGTGTGAAGAGAGACAACAAAGCCATGTGTAAATGTCAGACAGCGAGTAAAAACGTCTGTGGCTTACTTGACTTTTACACAGATACTGCTTCAGTGTCTGCATATATCTTCAGAACATGTTTCATAACCCTGGCATCACGGTTTATAGAGACTGCAAAGAAAGGAAAGAAAAAACTACCCACTAAGCTGAGGTAGGAATCTTTTGGAAGAGATCCCAAAACATCTCAAGCAGAAAAAATCTAACCTTATTTGGAAAAAAACACAGAATTTCACTCAAACTATATTTGTATTGACACTTTTTATTGATAGGGGAGAGAGAGAGAGATGAAAAACATTATTTCAGGAATATATTAACATATATAAAGTAAGATAATTACAAAAATATTTTAAAAAATAATGAGAAAATTTATTCTAAGTCTAAAAATTGTTCAGACAAGTTGGCTATTATTTCACATTTGCTCTGCACAGTATATTTTACATCTTCTTTCAGTAAGATTCTGTTGTAATTTATTTTTACTTATGTGGAATCACACATAAACCAGCATTGTTAAGAGGTAAATGTAGAAGATGTTAAAGAATTAGAGGGATAAAAAACATATTTCAAGATCACTGTCGCCTTTAGAAGTGAAACATGAAGTCCTCAAGGAGAACAGATAAACAGATCCCAAACTCCATGGAGAGCTGAGGAGGAGGAGGAGAGTCACAGGCTTGCTACAGAACTATAAAACTATCAATTTTATGAGATCGATTACTCTGAATTAGATCTTGAGCTATCAGCTATAAAGAGGTGCTTCTGCACTGTAAGCAGAGTGAAAGGTAAATCCCACTTGCTTTGTTCAAACAGTCCAATTTTAAAGCATTGGGTGGCTAAAAGAAGTATAGGATGATCTGGTTTCCTTGTATGATTCCTAAGATTTTGTTTCCTTGTATATGACAACTAAATACAATGCAACACAATTATGGAAAAGCTACTGTGTTTAAGCTTCAGCTGTTCAGAAAAATAAAAATGTCCCAAAATAAGACACCAGTTTGGTTTTCCCAATAATGAACTCCTAATCCTTCACAATGGAGGTCATCCATGTCCCTGGCAATTCTGACTTACTCCATATATTAAATCTTTCTTTTTAAAGATATTCTGTAAAAGTCTATCTTTATAATGATAAACAAAAAATTTTAAAATGGGATCTTTTAGGCTCTACCTTTAAAGAAAGTCACTCACTTCATCTTGTTCTAAAGCCAGTGATCCTCTAGGGATGAACTTGGAGCCCTCTCAGTAAGTTGCAGCCAACCCTTCCTGCCCAGGGAATCTCACAGGGAACCGGACCGGCCGCAGCTCAAGTTGCCAGAGATTCTTACCTGACAACTTATGCCCCGTTGGGCTCAATGACTAAAACACCAACGGACAAAAGACTTCATGTAACAATTGTGGTGCCTGTTATGCCACTAATGTGCCTTTTTTAAAATAAACAAACAAATAAATAAATAAATAAATTATTGCAAGAATCAACATAATGCAAAACATATCGAAGAGTTCAAAGCTCCATCATACTTGGTCACCAGACTGGAAGAAATCCAGAGTACAAGCTGAAAAATGGAATCATTCTAGCCACACAATATTTACACTACACTTAAGTTTTTTGAATTGTCAGCTTTTTTTTTTTAAGTTGCTGTTTAATGTATTTCTTACTAAAACTGCAGCTGCTAAGCGTTACTGAGAACAAAAAATTTCAGATGTTCAGCTTGTAAAAAGGTTGACTTGTGTCATCCAAATTTCCTTTTCATCCACCAGCTGTGAACTTCAGTGGCTCAAGTGACTGCCACAGCTCTGCACCTTTGACAGGATGTTGGTTATTTGATGCATTAACAGCTGCTTCTGTTGCTCTCTTCTTGTTCTGAACTTTTTGTGAAATGAGGATGTATACCTTCACAGAGGAGATTATCCTCACCCCAACGTAAAGGATCCATTGACTAGTCTTTTTTCCTAATAAGATTAATCTTCTTGCAAAGAAAAAAATATATGTATATTTGAAGAAAGAAAGAAAAAAGTCTATTATCTGCTGAGCTCTGTGCAACCTCACACGAGACCAGCAAGGTTGGAATAAGAATTTTTACTCCACTGCCAACATCAGTAGTCTCCTGGAGCAAGCAAGCACTAATCTTCCTTCACACCAGTTGTAACTGACACAATTTTTAAAGTATAATATAATAAAGAATATTATATCAGTCTACAGCTTTTCCTTTCATTTTAGTCCTACTTTATGCATCAAATTGAAGAACAGGCAGCTCAAGTCCTCCCCTTTTCATAGGCCACATTTAAAGAGGAAAGACAACTCATATTAGTTCAGAAACCACCAGTGCTGAGATGATGAGAGTGAACTTCATTAGCCTTTTCAGCATTTCCTCCACACTTGGGGAAACATGGAATGGAGCATTAATTACTGAAATAAAGGCCTGAAACTACATGTGAAACCTAAGGGAGTCTTTTCCTTCCCTTTTCAAATAGAATCCATGCAGCATGTGTTTGAAGAATACTAATTAAGTATAGTAGAAGCATTTAATTTGTAGTAATAAACTTCGAAGGCAAGAACCTGACTCCCTAGTCTTCGATCAGAGCAGACTCTTGTTAAGGTCAAGAGAAACACTAAGGAATTTCAGTATGATCAATATACTTGCCTTTCTGCACCTGCATATACACAATATATGGCAATCACACACATATATATGTGTGTGTGTGTGACTTATGCTAATCATACCTGTGTGGTGTTTTTTTTGATAAATAAAGAGTGCATCCAAAACTTGCCGGTGTTATTAATGATGAAAATACTACTTACTGACAGAAGTTCTACAAATGCAGCAAACTGAACCATACATTTGGATGGGAAAAGGGAAATCAACAGGCTATCAAGCATCATGATCACCAGGGAATGCTACTTTCTCAGCAGCAGGTTGTTCTGGAAGTCTGTTAACACACAATTAATGGATTTTCAGTAGGGCATTTTAAAATTAAGATGTAACGCAGGGTCATTATAAACATGAAGAAAAGGCACTGACCTGCCTGCTCTAGACATGACAGATAGGGCAGCCCCCACCTCCGCAACTGGGACAAAGTAACTAGATCTCTACATGTAGAGATCTAATCAGCACTGTAATTGAGGAAAAACACAGAGATTGAAACTTGCTTCTGGTTTGGGCAATACAGAGGTTACCACACCTATTACACGTCAATGACGCAGGTCTGACGACTTCTTTTAATTTACTGCTTTTCTGTAGATAAGAACATTAAAAAAATAATCTGACACAAAAGATCAAGTAAACCATTAAAGGTAAGGTAAGGCATTTTCACTAAAGCAGAATAGTTATAGCAGATTGGCACTTAGAGTCTCAAATGAAATTAGTCTTGGATTGGGCTCATTAGGTAACGACCCTTCACCTCTGTCTCACGCTTGAGCTATAGAAAATACCACTAATTAAATGAATGACATTATAATGCTGGGAGCCCTCCTGTTTCTGCCTGCCTTTGGGATTTGCACGTGTAGTTGCACAGCAGTAGGAGGACTATGAAGTTTGTAAGGTGGAGGTGTGGACCCCGTTGTTGAAATGACAGTCCAATGGGTACAGATCTGCTCACAGTGCAGAATACCATCCCCTCCACATCCCGCAGCTACCAGCAACACCACCGCCTTCTACACATCTCTTCAGTAATGACAACACCAATGAAAACAATATTGCAAACATGAAAGGCACTAACAACACAAACACCAAGTTTTGCAACTGGAGAAATCACCAAAAAAACAGTATTAAACAAAAATCCAGAATGATGGTACACTGTTTTTTTCTAGCTGACACATACAAGTAGTAAGCTGCTGCTCTAGGCAGTGCAGCACTGATCTTACCGCTCCTGCCCACGTTCCTCAACCGTGTAACATCCTGCAGCCAACCTTCCTCTCCAGCTCATTCTTTTGAAAAATTTTTCCCCTTTGCTTCATGTTATTCCTACAGCTGCCAGCTGCACCAGTCCTTATCTAAACTAACCACACATACACATACCTAAAATTTTAAATAACTCATATTGGAAGCACTAAACAGAATGCTTTGGGGCAGTATCCATGAGCATTTTCATTACTGCAATACAGCAGGTGCTAGTTCAAGCAAACATACCATTTTTTACCCTCCTAAAACAATGCTGAAATAGGGGAAAAAAAAAAAAAGAAGCAATAACTGTAGATTTATATAATGGGAAGCGAAAATGTATGCTGCAACACCAGACACTGCAGAGGTGGCAATTGAGCTGTGTTCAGATTAGTGAGCTACATCAAAGCGGTGTCTAACTAAATTAAAAGAAAGACTAGGATTGTTATTTAGGTGTTCCAGGCAAACATCAATTGAGATAATCATCGTTTTCTCATGTATGTCCAATCATAACACCGTAAACATTCCCTCCCTCCCAAAATTCTGTGCAGAGTTATTGTTAGTATATTTTCATCTAGCCCAATAGCAAATACAATTACTCATAATAAGCACAGTCATTCACAGAGAGAAAGGTGTGACACTACGCAAGATGCATATTTGGGTAAAAAGCAGCTTATTTGGACACGGTACTTGTTGATGCTGCTTTACAGTAACTTGTTTCCTTTTACCTGAATTGAGAAGAACGAGTGTGCTTAATGAGTTACCTTTTTAGTTAGTAGAATCATAGAATGGTTTGGGTTGCAAGGGACCTTAAAGATCATCCAGTTCCAACCCCCCTGCCAGCAGCAGGGACACCTTCCACTAGACCAGGTTGCTCAAAGCCTCATCCAACCTGGTCACGAACACTTCCAGGGAGGAGCAGCCACAACTTCCTTGGGCAACCTACTTCCTTGGGCAACCTAGAAGATGCAGGCACAATTATAAATGTAAATGGCAGAAAGCAAGCAGTCTCTCCTAGTAACTCTTCCCAAGTGATTTTATCTCAGCTTTCAGTCTGAGGTTGTTCTGCCTCTCTGCCTTGCAGAAGTTTGGACAATTGCAACGCGCTCTAGAGTTCATGACTCAGCCCACGTACCTAAGGAATCACAAGGTACCTGGGGAGAGGGAAGAATGACAATTCTCTTCCCTTATTAGAAAATGCAAGAAGTCATTTATTTCCCACTAGTGGCTGTCAGCAGAAATCCTACTGAAGAAGATGCAAAGGCCTTTACGCTCCACAACTGAGTGGACCCTACAACTTTTTCTGCTCTGACCTTTCATCTAAGAGCAGATCCCTTTTATGAAGATCAAGTTGCTTCCTTCTCAAGCAGGGGCAGTAATGCCTTGGGATTTCCTCTCTAAGGAAAAGCAGCAACTTCATAGGGAAAGGACCGCAGGCCATAGTGGGAGAGCGACAGTCTTTAGGGACAAGACATGATCAGCCTTCAAAGCACCTGCAGTTTGCTGGTGCTCCTCCAGATCATTTTACACACCAAGCAGTTTTATCCACCAGTGGCACTGAGTTTTCCCCCCATAAGACTTTAGCTCAGATTTTGATCAAAAGGTTTCTTATTCAACAGATATTCTCCAAAAGCATTAAGAGATATAATCACTAGAAATAGCTGGGCATTTCACAATACAGAAAGAGCTTCAAGACATGACTTGGTGCACAGCAGAGCCAAATAACAATGGTACCATCAGCCTCTTGGCTGAATAACACTGAAATGAAACCTGACAGTCATTAGAAAATCTGGCAGAAATACCAGCAGCATGATTTCTAGTGAAAACAACTGCTGGGAGAGGGCTAGTGAATGTCATAAAGCACATACATAGAGTTTGGGTGCATCTTATATGTTAGATATCAAGCTCTAGGTTCTCACGTATTACTTTATACACAGAGTCTGATTAATATTTTACCAATGCCATGCCAGTATATTTATTACAGATGGCGACACCCTCAGTATTTGTGAAAATAAACACTTATAAATCAAATGTAATAAAATATTTAGATGCCTTACATTGAAATTTTTATTGTCATGTAGCCAACGTACAGTTTGTTCTGCAGCAGAAGAGCGAACCAGGACACTTTCAACACAGCAGCAAATGATCACGTTCAATAAATCCAAGAGCCTACTGCCACCAAAAGGAAAAGAGTGGAGTTACTCCAGATAGAAAGTAACTTCTAGTATCAGTGGAACTAATACAGCAAATTAAACTTATGTAAGGAGGAGACAAAGACAGTATTGTAATCAGGGTGAAGAAGTCTTTGAAAACAAAACAACAACAACAACAACAACAAAAAAGCTGGGGGTGAGAATTTGCAAAAGCTGATCACCCCAGTTTCTCAATGTTCTGAAATCTTATGGGATAAGAGGTTGGGAAGCATGAAGGCAGAGGATAAAAAGCAGCTGACAGAAGAACATTGAAAGGGTTCAGCTCTCCAGGGCCAGCCTTCCTAGGGCATTGTTCTACCTTCCAAGATATTCCACACAAGAAAAGAAATGAGATTTGGTTTTTTTAATAAAGTTAATTTCACTACAGGTAAATGTAATAAGGTAATATGAGTTCTCTACAAAATAAATTTGGCATTTTAGAAAGAGGTCAGATGAATCATGCACATTCAGCAGATCTATGAGCAGGAAAGGAAACACCTGTAAGAAGCAGATCGTCACGACATCTTTTATAAATGCAAAACCAGGATTCCTCTATAGGCAAACCAGGGGAAAAGAAACATTTAAATGCTTGTTGCTGCAGTAAATATGATAATTTTTTGTAGCTCTTATTCACCTCCATACTTTTCACAGGTGCCAGGCTTTGCACAGGCAGAATGCAGGAGGGTACAGGGAAGTCCTTCACCATTTTTTATACTCAGCTCTAATAAAAGCAAGTGGTTGACTTATGGTACAGATCTATGATTACTACTTAGAAAACATGAAGTACTGCAGCAATTAAGTCACAAGGGTAATGATTCTTTCTGCTTCTAACCATCAAGATGAGTGTCACAGAAAAAAATTCCTCACAAGACAGGAATGAGGCATTATTCATCCCACCCAATTTAGGTGCTTACATCCCCTACAAAGTCAACAGAAGACATTTAACCTTTTCCACATTGACCAGACAAAAGACTTGGGCTTATAAATGAGGTAACTGAAAATAAACAGTATGGCCACGTCCCAAAATAATGTAGTTGGTGTGATTAGGTGTTATCATCAATGGAGACATAAAAGTTACCTGTCTTCTTCCGTATTTCAGATGCAGATCACTAGACACAAGGGAAATGGCCACATGAACAAATACTCTTGACTTTCTGTTGCTACTCTGCTATTTGTTCCCCTTCCTCCACCACCCAGAGGAGGAAGGAAAAAAACCCAATACAAAAAGATAACACAAACACTGATGTTAACATTTTAATCACACAGATTTTTTACAATTAATTAAATATCAAGACTGCAAGAAATTTGCTCAAAAATTCATGTGACAATTGACAAGGAAGGGACAACACAGATCTTTGAGTGGAGCTTGCTGCTTCAGGTCCTGGGGGGACACCAGCATCCAACACGTGTGTCCAAAGACCACAGAGGAACATTTTTGAAGTTTGCTGTTATCAGCAAAAACAATATAACAACAACAACAACAACAAAAATCTTTAAATTCACAGAGATAGTGAAAGTATTCCAGGCAACTCTGAAGTATGCACATAGGTGTTTTGCAGTTCTCAGCTGCTTAAGATTTAGTTAAGCAACTTGTAGGGCCAAAATGACTTTCCCCTCACACTCCCGCCACATCATTCAAACAAAAGGAAACCGCTCACATCATATCTCTCTGGGTGATGGCTTCAGACAAGACAGTTTATGGAAGAGGCAGAGATTTGTAGGCTAGCTAGGAGAACTGAAAAGGAGGTATCACAAATAATGGCTAGGACAATGGATTTTTCCACCAGGTAGATGGAGGGAGAGGAAAATAAGTTTAAGCCTCCCAACTTCCAAAGAGCAATTCTAATAAAACAACCCTTCCCCTCCCCATACTGGGAGGTGGGAAAGAGAGGGCCCTCAAAATGACCAGAAAGCCAAGGGATTTTTTAGAATGCTCTGGAACAGAGATCCTGAAAGTCACCACAGGACTTAGGTGTTACTTCCTTTAAGTCACTCACTAGAAATAAGCACCCCAACATCCAGGCATACTCAACACAGAAGCTGTGTCTGTACAAAGCAGTTTGTGTATTGCTTAGTTCAAAAGTTCAACTATCAAGTGTGTTGAACTGCATAAACTTTGGTTATTTCGCAGGAATTTAGTCTGTAAGATGTTCAAAAGAGTGGAGGACATGAGACACATCTGCTAACAGTGAGATGCTAATTCATGTTGGAAGCTGTGACCTCGAAGACCACAGTTGTTACTAGTTTTAGTTCTTAAAGCAAGCAGCACACATGGAATGGGATATCCTCTCCTCAGCTCACTGCCATCATCCTTAGCTATATGCCTATGCTACAGCAATGGGTAAATATCCAATAATTTTAATCAGCTGAGTTTTCTGGGGCCTAAATTAACATTATGTCCAGAATATGACATCTCAACAGTGCCTGAATAAGAGTTGTATTTGAGAGGGAAAGAAAAAAAAAACAAAACCAAAACACCACAGATAAAACCAGAGTATTAAGTCCTGCAAGAATCCATCTTTATGATTCAGCTTTCATTTTGGGCTTTTCAGGGCATCACAGGAGTCTGATCACTAAAAAAAACAATGGACCCTTCATAAAATCAGAAAATGAGTGCCAGCATCCTCATCAAATTCCCAATCTGTCAACTATATTTGCCTACCTAAGTTGCTCTAGCTATTTCCTCTGGATGTGGCACCGTCTTTTCTTCTGGCTTCAAATAGATCATATTGGTTGGGCAGCTGTCAAATTTCAGTGATGGTTAAAGAGCTACCCATTTCTGCAAAGAGAAAAAGAAAAAGCAAAGCCTATATAGAGCTTGGAGAGTACTCATATAAAGTTTTCCAGTCCCGCATTTAAATAAGTAGAAAAAAGACTGCCTGTGTTTGCTAGGTATCTGACAAACTTATCTCTGAGAGATAAGTCAAAAGCACCTCAGAAAAAAGCACTAGGAAATACAAGAAAAATAAAAAAAAGATATAACCATCAGGTCTGAAAAATTACTATCAGAACAGGAGAGAATGGGTACCACAGTCAAATTCAGCTTAGGCAGATTGAGAGAGAAAACCGAAAAGTGAATCAAGAATTGAACAGGAACTCACAGCAAAGTGTTGGAACATCAGCCAGAAAACCTGGGGAGCATAGGGAGTATTTGTTTCTTTCTCTAAAAGAATATGATACAGCAGAAAACCTTTGCCCCCCCCAGGAACTCAAAACATCCTGGCTTTTAGCCATGGATTCATACAGGGATCCTCACTGCGCTTTGGTTCCTGAGCTCTGGTCACACAGGTCACCAGCACCTGACCAGACAGAGCACAGGCAGTGTGTTCAACTCTGAGAAACTCTAGTTCACTGCTCAGTGTATCAACAGCCACTGATTTCTGTTTGCTTCAGTATGCCAGCAAAATAGCTTGCTGCTGAAGAAAGAGCATATCTTGCTTCCTGCTCCCCTTCACCCCTGGCTATGTAGTCCCTGCTGTCTCCTTTAATCATCTCTGACACTCGTCAGACCTTTTATATGAGAGATCTCAAACTCAGGAACTTTGTAGTAATTATCTTTTTTCTTTTTTCCCCTCCCTTTGAGTTACTCAATAATCCAACAGAAAACTGTCAGCTCACAGAGCAGTCCAGAAAGCATTGTAGCTGTCAAAAGGTAAGAAGAAGTGGCAGTGGAAGGGGAGAAAGGGACAAGACTCCCCATTTTGGCAAGAACATACTTCCCAACTGGCAGACGGCATCTTGTAGAACGTGGAGCAGATCTGACTCCTCTGCCCACCAAGGTGGTCATCTTCAGGCATGAGGAACAGTAAAGAAATATCAAATTGAAGCGGTACGTTTCACACGTGCAGTCCCTCACCTGATCCACAAAGAGGGAGGCTGCTGCTGCTAACAGCTCTGTGGGCACAGCGTCATTTTGAGAGACTAAGCTGTGTTCTCTGATGAATCTGGTGACACTGCACTTAATGATTTAGCCATTTAAAGCAGCAGTTAATTGTTCATCTGCTGGGCTAACATGCATGTGTGCACTAACATACTGATTCTTGATAATGAAACAGCAATATAGAGGAAAAAAAAGGCATTTTACAGTCATTTTTCCTTTTAAAAGCACATACACACTTACTTTTGACCTTGTAACAAATAACACAGATAAAAGTAAGCAAAGCCAATTCCTTTTAAGTTTTCTGACATTTTTTCCATCATACAAACACAAGGTAAGATCCTAAATATTCTTTAGAGGATAGTAATTTAAAAGATAATGTTTTTGGGGGAAAAAAATAATAATGATCTTCAGCAATACAAACAGCATGCAGTAAAAATAACATGTAGTGAGAGGGAATGCATAGCAAGATAACACCTTGCACCTTTACTTGTATGTAAAAAAAGGCAACCCAAAAAAGCTCACTGCTAAATACAGGGGTTTGGGCATGAAAAATCAACCAGCTAAAACTATGCTACTGCATTTAGTTATATTCTTCCTCACACGAGGGTACCGAAAAACTACCGACCAAGTGTAAAACTCTGCAAAACACTGGCGGGTTTAACCACCGGGTGGCAGCGGCGACACAAGGGTTGGCACTTGGATGTTCCCCGTGGCACATCGAGCTGCTGGAAACGAAGCTTTTCCTACTGAATGGAGGGAGAAAAAAACCAAACATTCCGGAGAAAAATACCTTCTCCTTTCTTACGCATAAAGCAAAGTCTGTTTTCTGTTCAAAACAGCTCAGTTTATCATTGGTGATGCTTTTCCCAAAGTAGTTTTTTTATGTAAAAAACCCTTTATTTTGAATGGCAGCCCTTCTCAGAAAGCTCTCAGGTAACGGTTCTTATTTCCACGAGCATAAAACCCAAGAGTTGTCCTTTACCCCTCACAGGCACCGGCCCGAGGGGCTGAGGCGAGAGGAGAGCCCGGGGCTCG
>NW_010319877.1:0-2294 GCF_000700745.2 Antrostomus carolinensis
GGAGCGGGGATGTGTGAGGTGATTCTGCTCTTCAGCAGCTCTGGCTCAAGTTGTTTTATGTGATGCTTTCCACTTCCCCTGGACCCTCGCTTAGTGCTTAAAAAAATCAGTTTAGCAATTCCAGCTGGGGACTGGATTCACGCCTGGATGTTCTTACTCCAGGCTCTGCTTAGGACTTCTGCTGCCATAAAGTGGTGGAAACAGGCTTGGTATCCACCTCCCAGGGAGGAGCTGCATCTGGAGATGTAAAACATCCAGAGACCTGCACAAAGCATTGCAAATAAATGTTACACTGTTATTGCAATGCAGTGCTGGTTTTGCAAGGAGCAGGCTGTCATCTTCTGTAAGGATTAAAGTTGGATCTTCTTGGTGCTTCAAAGGAGATTTGGAGGTAACGCTGCTGAGACTTGGTATAGGACGTAAAAAGCAGCAGAATTGCAAATGGACCCTCTCCTCTGCCTATAATCTTGAAGCAGGTCTGTCGTGTTAGTTATTTTGTGTATAAAACTGTGTATAGCAAAGAGTTAGTCACAGCGTGCCATGTCTGACATGAAATTTTGGTCCCTCAGTGCTTCATCACAGGAAAGGACTGTGGTTCCAAATTCCTTGGCTTTGTCCATTTGCATATAGATATTTAATTCAACTTTGAACACTGGCTTACTTTCTTGAAGGCCCATTGCTTGTTTGAAGTAACAACTTTCTTAGGGCAGTTGATCAGAATGGGTTAATTGAAGACTCAGAGGTGGGTTTGAACTAAGCTTTGTTGCTGATGGACATCTGTAGGATACTACTGTCCACAATGGATTGATCCATGCCCTAAAGATACTCAGCAGGCTTTAAAGGCCCCTGTTTTACTAAAGAGATTTACAAAGTCATACCTTATTATAATTATTGACAGGGGCAGCAAATGTCACGTGTTAATTTAAGAGTTGCCCAACATTTCTCATGATCAAGTTCAGTTTTCTTTTTTTGTATCTCAATTCCATTAGAACGTCATCATTTCCATGGTGAAATTTTCCATGCTGGACATCTGCCTTGAGGTAACGAGGTGTGTAAACTGCATGTTGGCCAAAAAATTGATTCTTTGTCCGCTCCACCCTCTCACATTTTTCCACTTGAAGGTTTCCAGAGATGACTGGATACAGGTGGCCTGGACTTTCTGTTTTTCTGATGAGGAAAGGAACCAGATGGAAACCAGGTAGAGAAGGAACAATGGATCAATTACACAAGTTCTTGACAGAGTACAATAAAATCCCAGGACATTGTCTAACAGACAAGTACTCTCTTGAGTTGTGGAAGATCAAAAAGGTGCAGTCCTGCTACTAACTATAGCCACATTAAATTGGACTAAATATAAGTTGTTGCCACTACCTTTGTTCACCATGAGCTGCCTGGCACCACTGCTTCTTATCTGTTGGTGTTGGCAGACAAAAGACTATGGAGCAAACCATCTCTGGAGACTGATGTGGCTGAAAACTAACCTCCCATAAAATAAAAAGAGTTTTCAGGTCACTGCATATCTGCCTGATGACTAGTACTCGCTCACGGGAGGTGACAGGTATATGTGGCTGAGCTAAAGAGCTCAAGATTCAGGTTCATGGGGCTTGCTTAGATTAGATTAGTGTGTGTGTGAAATATTGGCTTATTTTTAACTAACATTTCTGAGAAATCTGTGAATTACAGATGTGGACAGTGAACAGCCTTACAAGCGTTGGAAGATGTGTTGATACATCTTGATTGGTTTTTATATTAAGTCTTCATATTCCTGTGGACCTGCAGCTGGAGTGATACTTGGCCGGAGCTCTTGGCATGCTGGTGTGTGCTGTGGAATACACTGAAATGGTAAAGCGGTGAGGTTTGATCTGAATTGGTCTTTTTTTAAATGCAGATCAGCAATTTCTAAAGAAAAAAATCCCAAAACACAAAAGGCTCTGGCAACCTTGTCTCTGGCCAGCACTTTGGAAAAGGCTCTCAAAGCTTATCTGGCAAGGTCTGTCTGTCTGCATCAAGGATGCAACCTGTCACTCTGGTGAAGGTGAGCTGAAGGCAACTAAACTGTAAGCAATCAAAAAAGATTCCTGTTTCTTAGGTACAGTTTTCAAAGAACTTCTGGGTCTCTTTAGCTTGGAGAAGAGGAGACTGAGGGGTGACCTCATTAATGTTTATAAATATGTAAAGGGTGAGTGTCAGGAGGATGGAGCCAGGCTCTTCTCAGTGACGCCCAGTGGTAGGACAAGGGGCAGTGAGCTGGAACACAGGAGGTTCTGCTTAAACTTGAGAAGAAACTTCTTTAC
>NW_010319877.1:2481-5131 GCF_000700745.2 Antrostomus carolinensis
TGGCGGGCTTTCTCCTCAGAACTGTGAGCCGTAGCATGATTTTTTGGGGTTTGGGCTTTTTTTGTTTGTTTGGGGGTTTTTTGTGTGTGGGTTTTTTTGTTTGGTTTTGTTGTTGTTGTTGTTTTGTTTTTTTTCAATAACAGCTTTTCCAGAACAAGACCATGTAGCTGAGCTGGGGTGCTATCTGATGATTTTTTTTTTTTTTCTCATAGCCACTTGGCTCTGAGGGGATGCCAGGTGCTCAGCCGTACGAGTAAACAGTCCACACCTTTGTGACTTACTGTGCAGTGACTGAGTGGACCAACTCTGTGCCAATGCTTAGCATTTTGCAAAATTGTGGTAAAGTGCACTAGTTTAGCTGCTCGTGAAAGAGGCTGAGCCAAATGCATGTTACCTCACATTGACCTTGAGATAATATGGTGTAATTTGCTGCAGAATGAATTACTGCTGCTCTGTTGATGGACTTGTTATGCTGTGATGACTTGCTGATGTGTTTGAACTGTAAAATCAGACAAAGAGAAGTGGAAAATTTAGACAAGAAGGGTGGGATTAGGCGTTAGTTGAGAGCAGAATAGTAGCTGGACAAAGAGAAGATGGATTGGATGTGAAAGTGTAGTTTTAGAGGAGAAACTTGGCTGGCTGAGCAAAGAAAAATTAGTTGGAGAAGTGGGGTGGTAGAGAACCAGTGTGCAGGGGGAGGAGGGAGAGACAGGGTGAGCAGCCAGTAAAGCGGAGCTGAAGTCATCTGGACAAGAAAATGGGAGACCTTGATGAGGAGCTGAAAAAGTGAGTGTGGAAAGGCAGGACTTGGGGGGGAGAAGAGAAAGAAGTTGAGCCAAAAAGATGATGAGTCTGTCTTCCTTCTGTCCTCTGAAGCCTGGGAGGGAACTGGGTTTCTTGAATGTGACTTTTCCTCTGCAATCCGTGAGGATCTGTGAATTCCCTGGCAAGATGTCATCCATCTGGCCTTAAGCTTAATTATGTAGATGGGCCTCTTCTGCTCTCTTATTTGTTAGCACTTGTCAAATGGCAGCACTGTTGTGGTGCTGGGTGCATGTGACACTTCATGGTAGCCCATTTCTGGTTATGAAAAGAATATAAGTTACAGGCAGCAAGTTATAGCATTAGAAGCACTGTTGAGGCCAAAATTAATCTATTTAAAATGAGTAACCGCTGTGTCTAACCGGGTGCCATGTCCCATTCTTGCCACAGGATGTCAGAATTTCTCCATGTATGGTCCATCACAGTCTCTAACCTGATGATATAAAATTAATTTGGCCCTTGGACCCATCCAAGGTAAATCCTAATTTCCATTCCCTCTCCAATCTCCACATGGTTTACTAACTGTATAATAAACACCTCTTTCCAGATATGCGATTCAGAAGGAGCAGGAAAGCAGCAGCACGAGGCTGCAGTCAATGTGGTTGCTAAATTTTTTTTAATCCAGGAGAAGAGGGCCTTTCTCCCAGCCCACCAGAAGAGCTGGTGAAGGAGAGTGAGGAAAAGGGGGGGAGGAGGAGGAAGATGTGGTCACTGTTCCCGGTAGGAAGCAGATGTAAGTCTCAAAAAGATATGAGAAGACAGATGCTGTGAAAGACAATGTTTTGTGGATCTAGGCCTTGTCTTTCTGTTGGCTTTTGGCTATAGTAAGGCATTATATCCATTGTGGAATTACCTCACTTGGAACTTGTGACATCTTTTGTAAAAATGGCCTTGGAGTACTGACTGTGGAAAACGGAGCTGTGCCAAGGTGAAGTCTTTGGTTTCTTTGTGCTGTTTTTACTAAGAGCTCTGCTAAGAGACACATCTTGAGATACAACTACTGAAACAGAAAAAAAACAGATGAAAGTCTTTATAGGAGACCTAATCTCTCTTGTTTTTCTTTTCTTAGTACAACTGTTAGCACGACTCCTGTGCTAAAAGCAATGTACAGATGAGGATAGCCTAAAAAGTCAAAGTTCAAAGAAAATGATCTAGTAGTACTTTGTGATCACAGTCAAAAGATAAACTTCAAAGCCTGCTGAAGGACTGCTGTGATGGTTTTCATTAGCACTTCTTTAAAAAAAGGAAGGAAGGAAGGTGGAATTAAGGACATTTTCAGCCCCTAGTTCAGAGAAGTCCAATTTGTGACAAATCCCCAAGTTTACCAATACTTCAGGCATCCTCTGAAGCACATTCATGTATTTAATTTCACTTGGATTGGCTGAGTTTTGGATGAGATTCTTAATAAAGAGGGGTGACGTTCCCACAACATCCTTCTCTCTAAACTGGAGAGATACGAATTTGATGGATGGACTGTTTGGTGGATGAGGAATGGTTGGATGGTTGCATCCAGGGAGTAGTGGTCAATGGCTCAATGTCTAGGTGGAGATCAGTGATGAGTGGTGTTCCTCAGGGGTCCATATTGAGACCAGTTATCTTTAATATCTTCATCAATGACACAGTGGGATCGAGTGCACCTTCAGACAGTTTGCAGATGACACCAAGCTGAGTGGTATGGTTGACATGCCTGAGGGATGGAATGCCATCCAGAGGGACCTGGACAAGCTGGAGAAGTGGGCCCATGTGAACCTCATGAGGTTCAACAAAGCCAAGTACAAGGTTCTGCACCTGGTCTGTGGCAACCCCCAGTATCAATACAGGCTGAGGG
>NW_010319878.1:0-1549 GCF_000700745.2 Antrostomus carolinensis
TTCTGCTGGAATTTTGTTTAGCAGGTGCTACTCTTTCATCTTTTGAGTTGCCGTTTTACTACACAGATATTTTTACACTGGCATGAGGTAATTAACATTTTAAAATATTTCTGCTTTGAAACACCTAACAAGATTGATTTCTGAAAGACTCGTTTTTACGATTAAAGAGTCGAGAAGATAGCAGCCATATTTCACCCTGATAATGCCTTGCTCGTATTTATTAGAAAACTTGATATTAACCAGGTGATAGATGAATATACTCATTATTTTTTTTTCCTTTGGAATACATAAAGGAAATGTTTTGGTAATTACCTATTACAAGAGAAGACCCCCTTGAGTTAGTGTTCAAATGATCTGAGGGACTTTGCATCATTCCCCGTTTAATTAAACTCTTGACACATGCCATATTTCACTCCTCTGGTACCTCCAACCCTTCCCAAGGCTTGCTGCTCTGGAATCCACCACCCTGACAGGTCACAGCTCCCTGCCTGCAGAAGAGCCACCTCCTGCGTGGAGCATCACCCTGCCTGGGGGTGCTGGGTACCTTGCAGCCTCGTGACACTTCACTGGTTTTGCTTCCCATAAGTGAGAATTACAGAGAACTACCTCTCTGAGGAGGCTGTGTAAGGCCATCCCTTCAGCCCTCAGCATGGAGAGTCCACACACCGTCACACCAGTGACACCACTCCACTGGTTTCACAGGCCAAGAGGTGTCACTGGTTTTGCAAAGAGAATGAAACCCCCGGCGTTTCCTTCACCCCATTTTCTCCAGACCTCAAACATCCTTTCCAAGAGGAAGGCAAACAGTTCCTGTGGACCTTTTACATTTTTTCTACTCTGCCTCTTACAGTTTCTTTCCTTCCCACAGAAGATAATGAATATCTGAACGTGACCACTAACCACTCAGAAGACAGAACAGGGCGTTTTTCGGAGCAGTGCCTTTTCAGAAACAGAAGTTTCAGTGGGCTCCTCCTCAACACACACACATACACTGTCATTGCCTTGCCTGGGCTCCCAGCCTGTGCATCCTCAGCTTGAAAGCATTGTGCTCAACCAGAGGCCACCCTTTCCAGCCTAGAAGGTGCTTTAGGAAGTCCCTAGCAGTTGAGCAGATGTTCTCCAGGACTGTATGGTGCTCAGGGAGTGCCTCCACGTGGAAGAGCCTCACCCACTACTCCTTACCATCTCCTGCTGCCTACCTGTTGTAGAATCACAGAATGGTTTGGGTTGGAAGGGACCTTTCAAGGTCATCTAGTCCAACCCCCTGCAGTGAGCAGGGACATCTTCAACCAGATCAGGTTGCTCAGAGCCCTGTCCAAACTGAGATTGAATGTTTAAAGGGATGGGGTTTCTGCTACCTACACCATAGGAAGGCATTATGATTTCCTTCACCTTGCTGCATGACTGAATAAAAATGGGTTCCCCTATGCTAAGGAACCCCACGGTATCTGAGACAGATATCTGTGTGTCCATCCTCTGCTGAGGACAACGCTCTTCTGCTGAGGTGGCCCAGGGTAAAGCAGGCTCTGCATTCTCAACAGCCTGGTCA
>NW_010319878.1:1576-11284 GCF_000700745.2 Antrostomus carolinensis
AAACTCTATAATTTATTTCATGAGCAAATAGGTCCCATTCTGTAATCGCAGTGGTGGTGTGCACAATGCAGCAGGTCATGTATGATGCGGTAGGTGCCATCAGCTGAGATTTGCATCCTTCTAACTCTGATGGCAACACCTGCCTTTTGGCACATGTGATGTATTTTCCTTTAAGCTATTACCCATAAAATACCCATCCTGCTCTCAGATCCAACCCAGATCCTCCAGTGACACTCTGGCAATTCACACAACTGACCTCTGAGCCTCCAGCACCTGTGAAGCTGCTGCACGTCATCAGTGAGCGGGTCAGTGGCGCGTTTCCAGTCCTCATTTAGCAGTTTTTAGGTACTGCACACACCAAGTCCATTGCTAAAACAAGCAGAGGAAAATCCAGCCATAGACATTTAGAATTAACCCTCCAAAAGCCTCCATCAAACAAATAGACACACCTTAAAAATTAGCGTGTCTTCTTTAGCCTAATTTTAGCCACAACAGTAAAAAACCTAATCAAAAGATCTGGCCTTGATTAATTTTGATCAGCAGTGGAGTCATATAAAGCACATAAAATACGTTTATCTTTGACTGGGGGAATAGGTGGTTTTCAACAACACCCTCTGCAAATCAGGGTGATATATTTAATAAGCAGGATCATCTCTTGCAAACACATTTGCATTTTCATGAGATGTCATTAATGTCAAAGCCGGAGAGCCAACGCCGTAGCCCAAATGTCAACTGGCCACGCTGATAAACCCAGCATAGTAATTAGTTTTGAGAGCAATTAGAAGCTTGATTTTTCTAGGAAAAAAAAAAAAAGAAAGATACAAGCTGTTTTTCTTTAACCAAACACCCTGGCCCTGAAATGCTGCCAAGCCAGAAGATCAGTTTGCAGGCAGTGACAGCAAGACACGCAGGTTTGGGCTTTCAAAAGATGAAAACATTACCAATTGGCATGGAAAAATTATTTTAACACATTGATTAATAGAATTTCTCTAAGGGAAAGCAATAATCAATCAAATCCCAATCAAAGGGAGATTGCTCTGCTGCATAACAGAAATTCTTGACATTTAGATTGAATACCTTTGTGTTAAATATATTGTGCTAAATATAATATTGGACTGAAGCACTTGTTCATCAGAAAGAGATCACAAAGCAGAGGATGGATGGATGGATAGAGCCTGCAGATGTTGGCAGAGACAGCTTGGCAAGACATCACTTTGAAATATTCTCACCCTACATAAGCTGATCAACAAGCCCTTGGTTATTGAGCACGGTGCCTGACGACACAGCAGCGGTGCCTGGGTTGGGTGTGCACGGCCTTCCTCTCCCACCAGCTTCATTCATGACCTTCATTTGCAATGAGAAACCTTTCAGCTTTGGGTACCGGTGGTTTTCTAGAGCAGGACATTGCTCCCAGTGTGCTGCATGACCAACTGCAGCCACCCCAGCCTCGTGGCTTTCCTCACACTGCACATGGAAATCACAACCCATTATCAATTATCAGTAATCAATCCATTCTGTGAGCCAGCAAACCATTCACCTAGTAACAATATACAGTACCGAGTTAACCAGCAGCAGCTACCTGTTGCAGTTATTCGTTGAATACTCATTTAGTATCTCAACTCAGTGTGCAATCTGGTAGCAACATTTTTTTCCCAAGTCAGTTCCTGGCTGGAGCACTCATTTATTGTGTCAGAGAGCTGGCAAGTTCTTGTCTGACTTGCTTTGTGCTCATCTCTACAAGGTATCACTGAGCTGTTACGGAACCTGGAGAGAAGCATGGAGTAGCTAAAGTTTGTTGTCCCCCTCCATGGTAAAGCAGAGACTGCTTCCTATAATGTCAAGTTAAAAAAAGCCCCACCTCTCTTTTACAAATTTATTTTAAATTTATTTTTAACATTGATTTATTTTATTAATGTTGGTTTTTCTCATTCATTCTCTATCATTTTTAAAAACCACCTCTCTATCACATTGAACCTGAGTTCTCCCGCCCTCTGAATTTCAGACTCACAGAACCCCAGCATGGCCTGGATTGGAAAAGCCCTTTAAGCTCATTGAGTCCAACCATGAACCCAACACTGACAAGTCCCCTATGACTAACCCATGTCCCTCAGCACTGTGTCTACACGACTCTTCAATCCCTCCAGGGATGGGGACTCCACCACTGCCCTGGGCAACCCCTTCCAATGCCTCAGAACCCTTCCAGCAAAGAAATTCTTCCTCACATCCCATCTCAACTGCCCTGGCCACAACTGGAGCCTATTTCCTCTTGTCCTAAAGTCGTACGTTCTTACCATTCTCCTCTCTGCTTTGCAAAATGTTCTTCTTGATGAAGGTTGTGTCTAAAAAAGCTCCCGGTGTAACAGTCCATAGGAGCAGTGAGGCTGCTGGGGAAGGACACCCCGATACCTTGGCACAGGGAAATTTCCTGCAAAATATATACTGAAATAATTTTATGTATCCACACTCTGAAATAGATCTTACTCACAAGGCTTTTATATATTTTTCTTGAAAGTTTGCAGCTTTCAGGGTTAGGAAGCGCTATTTTTGAGATATTACTGTTTTGGGATGTGTATTTGGGGTTTCAGGCTGTGTTCACACCTTCTGGAGAGGCTGGGCTTCACTGGGCATCCATCCAGCCTGTCCTTCAGCCAGCACACCAGGCCATTGGAGTGGCTCTTCCCTTATGTCATGGAAATCTTTCTTTGTGGGACTATCACATATTTGTGTAAATTAGATATTTATATTTGTTACTGCTCTATTTCAACTTCCCCTGTTACAAACACTATCTTCTAGTTCATACCACCCTGACCACATCCTACAGTACTTTATCTCTCTGAATTGAGAGGGTGGTGAGACAGGTTGCCCAAGGAAGTTGTAGATGCCCCCTCCCTGGAAGTGTTGAAGGCCAGGTTGGATGAGGCTTTGAGCAACCTGGTCTGGTGGAAGGTGTCCCTGCTGCTGGCAGGGGGGTTGGCACTGGATGAGCTTTGAGGTCCCTTCTAACCCAAACCTCTGATTCTATGATTCTCTGAATTACAGGTTTGGAGGCCAATGCAATTAGTAGCCTCTTATAAATAATAGGAGCCTACATTATGATTTCAAAGCCACTTTAATAACTTCAGAGATGGTTTCAGTTTTTGCCGCCTTCCCACAGCTCTCAGCTGCTCTGTGCAGCGGATTCAGACAAACACCCACTTTGCTGAGTATCAAACCACATCAAGGTCCTTGTTCATTAAGGCTGATGTGGTTTCAATCTGTTCTCACCACACAAGATGAATATTCGCTCTGAGCTACCTAGAATAGCAGGGCAGGTGCTGCTAGGGCATGAACAGCATCTCCAAACAGGAGGTCATGAACCTCGTTAGATCCAACATAGAGCAAGACAAGCATTAAAAGGAGGGGGCAAAGGGGCAATATAACTAGAGCAAAGGCTTGCTTTTTTTTTTTTTTAAATAAATTAGGGAGGCAGGTGAACTTCTGGTTAGTTTTTAGGTGTACCGATCTCCTGTAAAGAAATTTATTTCATCAAGGTAGAAACCCCAAATTGATGTTCACTCTCCTCCCTTTCAGGCATTTTTAACAATTTCTCTTTCTTCTTAGGGAGAATATTATTCACTTGCTGTGGTTTTCTGCTGCAGCTCATCCTCAGACCTGACCTTTCTGATGGGTTATGCTGCTCTGCTGTAAATCAAACGAAAGAAATCCGGCTTGTGATTGGTATTGGTGGCAGTCAAAATCCATCCTTCCTCCTTGTTTCTATCTCCTGTAGAGGCTGGGTACCCAAATGGGGGATGGAGCAGAACACTGGCATTTAAAGGGGTTTTATTTTAGTGCAAAAGTGGCCACTTTTTAGTGCATGTTCATTAAAAAAACAGAGATATGATAGAAGCCACCAGGCACTGGCTAAATAAGTTCCAAGAAGCAACGGGTGTGGAAACAAAGCCAACACCTTGCCAGGGGGTGGCTTAGGTCCATCACACAAAGACACAGTGCTCACATGCACAGATTTCAGAGTTTTCTACAGCAGGTTGCTACCAAAGCAAATCTTCACTAAATATAATACTTGAATATTTATCTGTTCCTCCCTGTGGAGTAATTCATATGGTTTCTTGCAATATTCTAATAATCATCTGCACTAACCCAATACTGATGTGGCTTCTCTTCTAGAACAGCAGTGACATGATTATCTAAGCCCAGAAAATTATGGTTATGAAGTTAGCTGGGCACCAGCTCGAGGGGATTATTAGTAAAAAAAAGCTACATGGAAAAAAAAAAAGAAAAAAAAAAGAGAAGGAAACAAAATAAATCAGAAATTTATGGAAAAAAGTAATCCAAAGTAATATCAATGAGTCAATATTGTAAAGACACCCAGTTAGGTGGATCTTCAATACTGGCCACTGCAGGAAGGAGACCAGAGGTGCAGGGCAAGAGGAGATCATCCTTCTCCTAAGGAGGGACCCAGCTACACAGGGTTTATAGTTACAGTCTCCAATTAGAGGCTCCTGCTTCTGATGAAGATTTTGCACAATTATTCTGCAGTCAATAGCTACAAGTTCAGCACTGGTGAGCTCTGACCAACAAATTAAGCTGATGTGTTGTGCTTTGCTAAGCTATCAGCAGAATACATGATCTCACACTTTATCCTATGAAGACTTGTTGAGCTTGGAGAAGAGAAGGCTCAGGGGAGGGGAAACCTCATTGCAGCCTTCCAGTGCCTGAAGGGAGCTTAGAAACAGGAGGGAGAGAGACTTTTGACCTGGGCAGAGAGTGACAGGACAAGGGGAAATGGTTTTAAATTTAGAGAGGGGAGATTTAGGTTGGATGTTGGGAGGAAATTTTTCACCCAGAGGGTGGTGAGACACTGGAACAGGTTGCCCAGAGAAGCTGTGGATGCCCCATCCCCGAAGCCATTCAAGGCCAGGTTGGGTGGGGCCCTGGACAGCCTGATCTAGAGGTTGGCAACCCTGTCCGCAGCAGGGGGGTTGGAACTGGATGATCCTTATGGTCCTTTCCAACCCAAACCAGTCTTGGATTCTATGATTCTAAGACCTCCATCAGTTTGCAAGAGCAGCCATCCAGAAGAGATGGTTACAGACCTCATGACATCTCATCCACCTTACAGGGTGGCACAGGCAGCAGGAGTCAATGCAGGTTGTAGGTACTTCATCCTTCTTGTGCTCTGTGCCTTATTTACCATCTGTCATCACAAGCTGGAAAGAGAATTCTTTATTTTCCTGTGTTCTTTCCTACTGACTCATCACTGAGAACCTGAACGCTCCCGAGTGTTAATGCATTTCTCTCTGATAAGCTGAGTTATCCTCAGTTTTCCAGACAGCAGAACTGAGGAGCTCCTCAGAGGCCACACAGCAATATTTGCCCATGGACAAGCAGAGCATCAGGTTAGAGCTCAAGAGGGAACTTCTCAGGTGTGGTACCACGGAAAGGTGTGCACACCTATCCCACGTGCCCCGTCTCCTGTCCCTTTCACATTGGGAACCTGCAGCAAAACACAGAAAATAAAATTCAACTTGCCTAGAAAGTGTAATTCAATTATTTTTGTTGCGTGTTTTGATGCTTTAACAAACGCTGGCAAACTCGTACAGATAACCTGCAAAATTACGTGTTGCAGTTCATGGTTCAGAGGACACTTCCATTAAACCACAGTTTTCCCTCTCCACAAGGTTACTTGTTCCTGCTCTCAGAAATTGCCACCCTGCACCAGCACACGAGGTGTTGGGCTCCAGTCTGGAAGGGAGGGAGGGAGGGATGTGTGATGCCAAACCATCACCTTTGGGATGAACCCCCAGCCCCTGGTTTAACAAGACACTTGCTGTGCCAATGCCTGACATCCTCCGGACGTTCTGTGGCTGCTGAAGCACAACAGCCGATTTTACAAGTGCTTCACCCAACGTTCACATTTACACATCAATGAGAAATAAGCTGCTGGAAAAGCTTAACTGTCGGTTTTAAATTAGTTTTATATTTGGCTTCCCGTTTAACTTGAATTCAAGATTTTTCTCTCCCCACTTTTTCAAAAAACAAGCCTTAGATGGTTTTATTCTGACAGCTCATTTCACCTCTAACCGTGTGCTCACAGTCCTGGCTGTTCCCTCTGCTCCAGCATCATCTCCCCACAGCCCCTGTTCTCTCCTGACACCAGCCTCCCCGTGAAACACCAGCGGTATTTTTGACAAAGCTGAGGTGTCTCCAAAGATGCTCCCGCTTTGATTGTTGTTTCCTCTCATTACAGTTATTTGATCTTCACATGGTGGGACATATAAAGCAGAAGGAGTAAAAGAAAAGCATGAGGTGTTCTGGGGCTGATTGTCCTCTGCTTCTCAGCCTGGAAATCTCCTTCCACCCTCTTGCTCTTTCCTGTCCTGAGGTTTTTCTCCAAGAAAAAACCCGTATTTTCCACATGGCTGTGAGTACATGGAAGCTCTCAGTTATGATTTTCCTTCAAGATCATAACCTAGTGCAAAGGTTGCCATTTTCAGTTACAGAAGCCAGGTTGGTTTCATTTCAATGAGACTTTCCAGGGTTGGACAATCAGGAATTGATCTGCTCCTGATTTATCCGAGGGCAGGCAGAGCAGTGAAGCCTTCAATGACATTTCACAAACGAAGCTCTAGGTTTAATACCCAGCCTGTTCTCATTTTACCACATGGGTTATTTCCAGGTAAGACCCAGGGCTGCACAGACTCAATGGTTATCTCCTCAAATCCAGGATTCTGTGCAATAAACACGCTGGTTAGTGCACAAACCTTCCGCTGTCAGTAAATCCTTTGGGTGGCTGGAGAGGAGCGGAGGGCAGTGGAAATCTGGCAGAAACCCCCATCCTCTGTCACCATCACAAGGGCAAGTTCATGAAGGGAAGGTGGGGGGAGGAGGGAAAAAAAAAGCTGCTGCTCTCCTGATGTGCTTGTTATTACTTATTTTCCCACCATGATGACAGAGCATCTGACCGTAAGTCATAAACCCGGCTATTTATAGACCTGTAATTAAACATCATGGAAAGTGTGAAGACACAAAAGCAGTGCCATCTGCCATGCATTTGTGGCACCAGAAATAGAGATGAAGTGCTGCCGCCCCTTTTGTCCTTCCCAGAAAACTTATTATTTAAACAGCTTTTCTGTAGCGACTGAAGCGCAGCTCCTGGGCCTGGTGCTGCTCATCTCACCAAAAAGGCTGGATGCCCACGTCTTGTAGAATCACAGAACCAGTTGGAAAAGAACTTTAAGATCATGGAGTCCAACCATAAACCCAACACTGACCAGTCCCCTGTGACTAACCCATGTCCCTCAGCACTGTGTCTACACGACTCTTCAATCCCTCCAGGGATGGGGACTCCACCACTACCCTGGGCAACCCCTTCCAATGCCTCAGAACCCTTTCAGCAAAGAAATTCTTCCTCACATCCCATCTCAACTGCCCTGGCCACAACTGGAGCCCATTTCCTCTTGTCCTGTCCCTTGCTCCTTGGTTGAACAGACCCACCCCCACCTCTCTCCACCCTCCTCCAAGGGACTTGCACAGAGCCACAAGGTCTCCCCTCAGCCTCCTTTTCTCCAGGCTCAACACCCCCAGTTCCCTCAGCCACAAGGGAACTCAGCACACTTGTGCTCCAGACCCTTCCCCAGCTCCGTTGCCCTTCTCTGGACACGCTCCAGCACCTCCATGTCCTTCTTGGACTCAGGGGCCCAACACTGAACACAGTACTGCAGATGTCTTTGGGAAGCTGACTTCTGCCATTTTTCCACCATGAATTGCAGTGGGAAGGGGATGTACCCTTGGGTGGGCAAGTTTGGATGGAGCCATACAATGAACCTGGCAACTCTGGGGATTTTTTTCTTACTTTAGGTAAACATTTTCATAGAATCACAGAATCCCAGACTGGTTTGGGTTGGAAGGGACCTTAAAGCTCATCCAGTCCCAACCCCCCTGCCATCAGCAGGGACACCTTCCACTAGACCAGGTTGCTCAAAGCCTCATCCAACCTGGCCTTGAACACTTCCAGGGAGGGGGCATCCACAACTTCCTTGGGCAACCTTTTTAATTCCAATTAAAAACTTTAATTAAAAGTAGTTTTTAACAAATGGAACAACCTTAATATAACCCCCAAGACCAGACTAGCTGGCATTTCTGGGGTGAAGGGGCCGATGTGTGCATGGAGTGGGCGAGGGGACCATGCCATCCCCCCAGAACCATGCCCTGTGGATCTCCAGGAGCTGGAGCAACCCCTCTGCCAGGCTGAGAGCCATTGGTGGAGGCACGACTTCAGACAGAAAAGGGAAAGGTGATATTCACCCTAAACTTGTCCTGAAAAAGTCCCTTGGAAGGTCACGTAGGATTAGGGAGAGCAAAGCCATGGCTGAAGTTCATCACTTCCACATGACTGTTCCCATAACAGCTCCTGGGCACAAGAAATGGCCACAAAGACAGAAAATCTCCTTTCTCAGCCCTACTGGGAGTGCTGGCTGGTCACACCCCAGCTCCTGCCAGCCCCTGTCCCCTCAGCACTGCTGCTGTGTCCCTGTCCCCAGCCGGGTCTGCAGTGTGGCCTCGGGGCCACCTGCCACGCATCTGCTGCCACCCTGGCTATGGACCATGCACGGAGCCAAAAACTGCTCAGACACGGATAACGATGACAAAAATAGCCCGTAAGGAGGCATGTGATGCCCTGCAAATAATTTTGAGAACTGCTCTTGAGCAGTTTAGATAAAGCTTCATTACAAGTGAGCTACCAGGAAATGCAGAAGCAGCGAGAGGACAACTCGGGCTTCTGCAGCACCTGGTGTGACTCCCATGGAAATTCATGAAATAAAAACATGGGATGATTCCAATACTCCAGAGACAACCCATATCCTTAGGCAGAAGGAACTTCAAGTGGAAAATGTGTAGCTGAGGATGGTGGGTTTTGCCCACACCGCTTTCCCTTTGACCTGGGGATGTGCTGCTCCAGGGATGGGGGACAGACCCAGGGGCTCTTGCTGAGCTCAGTTTCATTTCTGCTGAGTGATGGTGATGGGAACACCTCATCACCAGGCTGACTTTCTGCAGGCTGAGGAGAACAGCCACCTTCAAATTTAAAATGGAAATTGAAAATTAAATGTTAGCCCCCGAATCAAGGTCCTACCCGGGGTAAGGTAAGGGTTTGAACGGGACTTCTCCCCCTTAGATCACTCCTGGTGAGAACAGAGGACTTCGTTTTGGCCAAATCTAACTGGAGCCAAGGAAATCTTAAAGCAAAATTTGGTCCTTAGAGAAAAAAAAACCCTTTTCTTGCTTTTTATAAAATATGACCCTGCAAAATGAATAACACATTCTCACAGTATGTGAAAAGCCTCTGGAGTAGAGGAGAGAACGTGCCACTTTTCAGTTGTTCCACCAGAACAAAGATAATTTTCAGCTACGACTGTTAATAATGTTTATTGGACCAAGGAGATCTCGACCAGGTTCCCAACCCAAGGAGATGGCACAGTAACTCCCAGCTCTGCTTCTTCCAATAACTGCAGCCTTACTGCACCCAACCCTGCCTGCACCCAGCCCTGCCTGCCCCTCTGGAAGGGTTGTATGGACCTGGTGGGTTCCCACAAGAAAAGGACCATTTTCTTACTCCCCGTCCTCTTTACCCAAGAACCCAAAGGCCATGAGATGTCCCCAGACACCGACCAAGCGCTGACAGATGGACGTCCCGCGTGTGAAGGA
>NW_010319878.1:11308-11676 GCF_000700745.2 Antrostomus carolinensis
GTGGACCAGCAAACGCTGGCTGATCCTGCAGCAGAGAGATAACACGAGAGCCTGTAACTGCAGATGCTGCCAAGTACAAGGGGTTGCACAATAACTTCAGCCCAGCATTTCTTAGTCTGCTCTGGTTCATTCTGAACCTTGATGCCCTTTCCTTTGTATTTATCAGTATGTCTAGGTAGAAAAATACGTGCAGGGAGCCCTGGGCTGCCATGGAGCCTGAACTGGGTGGGAGGACTTCAGAGCCTGCTGTACTACTGACTGTGGTGTAACACAGGGAGACTCAATATTTGCTATTTATCACAGGGTTTCCTGGCTCCTTTTTACACCCAGTTTGGTAGGTGGGTGCTGTGCCAGCCTTTGGAGCGGGC
>NW_010319878.1:11693-12681 GCF_000700745.2 Antrostomus carolinensis
TGCTGAACCCCAGCCAGGGGGAAGCTCTTGAAAGGTATTTTCTTGACATGCCTTTTTAATCCCCATTTCTGTGCTTTACAGATCTTTCTGAAGCATGTTCTGAAACCTTTCCTGAACACATGAAGTCCTGTAATTTTGCAGACTGTTCCAACTGCTAACATCCAAAACAAATCCCCAAATTACCCTCCCGTGAGCCCGGCTGGGTGATTACAGGTTAATCCCACACTTGGTAACCAACAAAGGCACTGGAGAGAGAGCCCAGGGCTCTGCTCACAGCAATGTCCTGCCCTTCATCTCCCTCAACCAACAACGCACACATTTTCCTGCTCCTTATCCAGATACTGGCTGGAGATGACCAGGCCAACAATTCCGTTTCCAGTACCAGGTAAACTCAGAGGCTGAGCCTGTAGCATCCCCAATGGTCCCAGTTTTGCTCCTCTCCTCGCTGCTGTGAAGGGATGACCTCACTCTTTGCTTTTGCTTTTGCAAACACCTGTGACAAGTTTCTGTCTTTGCTTTGGGACAAGCAGGAAGAAATTTTGAGGTTTTGGGGAATTTGCAGGCTGAGGAGAACAGTCACCTTCAAATTTAAAATGGAAATTGAAAATTAAATGTTAGCCTCCAAATCAAGTTACTAACCTCAGTGAGCTCTTTGGCAGCAGGAGCTGGGGCTGGCGTGCCTTGCCTGTGGCCACCTCCCCGAGATCAGCCTTTCCAGGCAGCAACACAACAAGAGTTTTACAAACCAGCACAAGTGCTGACACCAAGATACACAAAAATGATGTGAAAGTCAACTCAGACCCCATGTTCTGCCATTCGGTGAGCACGTGCTGTGTGCGGGGGCTGCAAAACGCACACACGAGGCTCAACACGAGGTGCTGCTGGCAGATGCACAGGCTTGGCTGCTGGGACACAGCGTGGCGTTGGAATCATGGAATAGTTTAGGTTGGAAGGGATCTTAGAGCTCATCCAGTCCCAACCCCCCTGC
>NW_010319879.1:0-6865 GCF_000700745.2 Antrostomus carolinensis
AACCTTGCCATGCAAACCCAATACAGCTTTTATTGGAAGATCATGAATAAGAATAAACAATGTCTAAAGCAAGTGTTAGACCTTAGTGATCTGTAGGAGACAGAGAAGAAAACGGTGCGTACTCTGTTTATTGGAAGCAATCAACCAGAATAGTTGAACTTGTAATGAAATTGATTTGCTTGAATGTCATCTTCCATCTGAGAACCAGGGTATCTGACTGTGTCAGAAAAGAAAGTAAGTTTAGTGAATAACAGCTGCAGGATTGTGAATCAAATGAGACAGATCTATTCTAAAATATTCAGAGGTTTATGTAAACACTTTATGTATTCTACATGTAAAAGCATATTTTATGGCCAAAAGCACTGAGCAAGATGCATCTTTTTTTTCCACCAAGTCAAAATGGAGCACCATGTCAATTTAGAGAACAAAAATGTTGCATGCTGCAGCAAATACAATGGTGTGCTCTTTGATATTTCTTAAATACATAGTTCATACTACTAGACATGAATAATTTCTATTTTCATGTGTAGATGAAGACTCAATTCTAACTTTTACTATTCTATCTTTATTTGCACTTCCAATTAATGTAGCCATTGTCTTAAAAAAAATCAAAAAAGGGCATTTATTTTATTTTTCTGTTTTATAATGAGTTTACAGGTCGATATAATATGTAAGTTGGTATAAAAGAGTACAGCCTTCCTCTGTTCCTATCTGTCTTTCTCTCAAATAAAATGAAAGCATGGCCAAGTTTGTTTTAAACACTCTGAAGTAAAGAAGAGGGACCTGAGAGAGGTTTTGGTGGGGTATGCAGCGGCAGCTCTTGGAAGAGTATCCGATGAAACATTTCCTGTTGACCACTACAATGCTATAAAATTTAATAGAAATTCCTTGTCATTGTAACTATCTGGCCTCCTGAAATCCCAGCATTATATTGGGAAGTTTAAGTGTGATTATTCCAGATGCCTGGTTTTGTTCCTCCGCCACTGCCTTTTATGAGTGTTCATCTAGTACAAGACTTTAGATTGCCTTTCTTGCTGTTAGGGGGAAAAATGAGGGGTCTCAGCCTGTAGGAGAGGCCTCTTTTCCTTTTCTTTCCTTTAAACAAAGGAGACACTAGTAAACACAATAAAGGAACCTCTCAAAGGAGTTCTTTCTGCCATTTGGCACCTCGTTTTTCAGAAGTGTGTAGAGATAGTGTGAGATTTTGGGTTCCTGGGCTTGTCCATACATGATGGTGATGTGAGGAGGCAGAGGGAGAACTCAGCAGCCAGGGCTATACTCTCCCCATGAAACAGGTACAACTTGTGCCACAGGAGTTTGGACTCTCCCCTACCTCTTCTCTGAAACTCCAGCCTCACAAAATTGCCCCTACCCTGGTGCATGGGGAGGTGGGGTGTTGAGTTGGTTTTTTTTTTCCTTCTTTAGCCTATCCCTTAAGGTTGCCCTAAAAAAGAAGCTAATTGCAGTGGCAGCCTTCCTGATTAAATTTTCATTAGGGAGCGGGGTGAGGCCATCCATCATTTTGCGGGAATAACTGAAATGGTGTCTGGCAGCAACAGTGCTGGCTCTCTGGAGCTGGACTGAAACTACTGCCTCAGAGAAAAATGTACTTTCATCCTTTTTACCCAACAGCTCCCCAAGCCCCCCGATTTCCACATAGCTCTATCAAACAGCCGATTCACACACTGAGGGGAATGGATGTTTTATGTGTAGTTGAACGGCAAGTCTCCCAGGGCTCTTAAGCATTTATCTCTTTTTTTCTTTGGGAAGAAAGGAAAGAAAGGCTCCAGATGTTTTGAGTTTACTTTTGTGGAATTGGCACACTGCAGACAGCTCCTGTGCCTACCTGGGAAACAGGTAACCACCCAAGCAGTCCTGCTCGTGCAATGGTCAGCCCTCGATAACCAAGGTACAGAGGGGAGTTTCATAAGAGGAGTGTTACCCACTTTTCCCATGAATGTCTTTCTTTTCCAAGCAGAATTTTCTAGGGGGATTTTCAAGGCTTTTTATTTGGGCAGTATATGAGACCTTTGTTAAACTCAACTCCACTTTCACTGCCAACTGTCTTTAGGGATCCCTGGAGCAACTCCGTGAGCTTCAGCCATGTCCATAGTGTGCAGATGTTGTGTGGTGTGGTTGGAGTCACTGCTCATGCATGCTACGCGGTGTCGCAACGCACAGTAAATCCAAAGCATTGAGCCATGAATGTGTCATCCAGATGATTTGTGCAAAACAATAAATCCAGCATTTATTGTGTTGGGATTTACATGTGGACGTGGCAACTGTTTGTAAAGAACATATAGCGTATGATGTCCCTAAACCGAGTTTACCAAGTATGTGTAATAGTAACAGGCATAGATTTCTCTCAAAAAAAATCCTGGATAAAAATTGTTGGAGTCCACAGAGGAGGAGAAGTTCATAAGGAGTGGGTAGAAGAAGTAGTGTTGATGTCATGTACTGGGTCTCTTTTTCTGCTTGCAGTTTTCTTTATGTTTAATTTTATTATTAATTTTTGTATCAACAACTCAAAGAATAGTTGTCTTTCAGGAGTAAATGCTTACTCCTGTGCCAAAAATTTTCTTTAGGTAAAACTACTGCTTCATGGGAAACATATTCATTTGGAGTAGACTGGTTTGTGTTATCTGTGAAAGAAGTGTCTTGCTGTGGTGCATTTTTACACACTGTAATTGTTTTCAGTTGCACATAGTGCATTTTCCACAGCATAACATATTTGATCATACTTGTGGAAAACATTTGAGGTGTTATCCTCAAAATTAATAACTAATAAAAAAGAAAAATCCCATGCCATTGGAATTTGTTACAAAACCTTTGTGAAGGAAAGACATGTTCTGGCTTTGCCTGAATTCCTGTGAAATTAAACCTCTTTCATTGGACATAGCAATTACTTTATTTATAGCGCTGAGGATTTGGATAGAAGCTGGTCTGCAGGGCTCTGCCTCGATCCCAGCATTATGTATGTGTGCTAACTTCAACTTCAGCTGAGATACTCATGGCCAGAGAGAAACTGCATCTATAAGTGACCTTCCTTGTGATAAATGCTTTTACTCTAGCAGAAGAGAATTGGGTGGAGGAAGGAGGGATGGCAAGGTAGACTAGGAAATATAACTCCCTGTTTAGCCTAGACCTAAGGAGGAGGATTGTTCCTGGTGGTGAGCCATCCCTGTGCTTTTCTGTGTTTGGTGGCCAGGGAGCTATCCTTTGCTTCTCTTCCAGCTCAGCTTGCTGCATGCTGGTAAAGTGGCATGGAGAGCTGCAGCTACAGGAATGAAAGAGCACCTATGCAAAATGACAGTGGTGCCACTGGTGTTGCATTCTACTAACCCATTTCACCATGGTAGGCATCTCATTCCTGTTTGTTTTGTCAGGGAAAGGAGGAAAATGAATTCTTCATTTTCTGACTAGTGTCTACATTGCATGGACACTGTCCATGTCCATCACTCATTCCTACCTTGATCAGGCATGGACAAAGAAAATGATGATGTCAGTACTAGGAAACTAGGAGTCCAAACAGTCCAAACTGGCTATCAAATAGTCATGAGAAATGTTTATGACTGGTATTCACAATGAAGTTTTAAATTAAATTGACTTTTCCTTTTTTGTTTGTTTTTAATTGTAGGAAAGGGAAAGACAAATCTAAAAGCTCTGCTTTCTCCCCTGACTTCAAACCTAAAATGGGGATGTCTTTTTTAAAATTACTTTTTTTTCCTGCTAATAAGGTATGCACACTTGCTATGAGTGCACACATTTCTGATCTATGAGTTACAGCAGCTCCACGTGTCTCCAAAGACAGGGTCCTAATTTCTTAGAGACATAAGCTTCAGCCACCTTCAGAAATACAGAGCAGACAGAACTGTGAGAGCTCCACAGATGGATTGTCACCTGGTGAGTCGCCACATTGCCTCACTGTGCTGGGCCCCTCCTGGCAATGCAGGGAGGGGAAAAGAAAGTGCTTGTCCCTACAGAAGATTCAGAGTGGGTAAAAGCCAGCACGAGGAAACAAAGCTGGTGATCTGGCCTGCTAGGATGTGCTTGAAATCTCTGGGAGGTAATATGCCAATAACAAGGTGTTCCTTTGTTATAAGGAATCCCGAAAATGGGACGTTCAGAGGATGAATTGCTATTTTTACTGCTGTTGGCTTCCTGAAGTAGCAGCAGGTGTGTTAGTGAGGGCTCTATCTTCTTCTCCATCATCTGGTATCATTTTTACCCATCTGGACAGCAGTGCTGAGCTATGGACATGCCCAGGACCTGGTGGCAGGTACTGCCAGGTTGTTAAGACAGCTCAATTATGAGCATGTGCAACTGTGGCAAGTGGCATCAATTCTGCAGTTTCTGCCACTACACGTCAGGAACAGAGAATTGCATGAAATCCATAGTATGATTGAAATTGCCAGGAACATTTAAATTACAGAATCACTGTGCTCCCAGGCTGTAAAATTAAATGCTACTGCTCACTGGAGTATTTGAGTTGAAATGGCTTGCAAGAAGCCGCTTGAGTAATTGTCATTTGGAGGAAGTATTGTCTTCATTCAAGTTTCCATATTCACTTTGTGGACAGGGAAGCCTACACACTGCTTCCGGGTCATCCATCAGGAGTGAGGCATCAGCCAAGGTAGAGTGTCAAGCCCAACCTCACCTAAGACACACCATTGACAGTGGGAGAGGGATGCAAGGATGAACGGTTTCATACACAGAAGCCCTGTGTGTAAATGAAGTTCAGCATTTTGCAGCCTCAGCACGGATCGATGGGGATGCAAATACAGAGGTAATTTGGGCAACCTGAATACCCCTCTAACCCAGCCACCCACCCATGGTGCAGACGTACAAGAGAGTGGAGCTAAGAAAGGGTGCTGCACAGTTAGCTACAGCAGTATTGTTAACACATCATTCCCTGAGCACCAGAACTAACAAAGCTCAGTTTCCTGCAGAAACTGTTGGAAAGCTGATTAATAGTGGCATTTCAGAAGCTCACAAGATCTGAGTGAAACTTTTTCCCAATGAAGGCATTTGTAAGGCAGCTTTCCTATGTGGATACTCTGCTGTCTAACCAGATGTGAACACATACTACTTTTTTTCTTATAGCTGGGGGAACTTGCTTGATCTCTCATCTCCCTTTATGGCAAAAGACCTGTAGAACTGTAGTTTATCTTTGAAAACCGTAGCTTTCTGTTGGGTTTGGCAGTAAGTTGACATTATGTTAAGAAATTCTGAACACAGACAAATGGCATGTTTGCTTCATTTCCCTAGAAACTAGGATAAAACAGCCACTGTTTACTGATAGGAGATGGGAATCAAGTCTACTTTTGTTTTTCTAGTCATCTTCCAGACATGGCAGTGTAAAAGAAGACAACTGAAAGTGAGTGAGCATACATGTGTGTGTGCATGCACAGAGTGGAACACAGGTTGATAAGGGAAGCCATTCACGTTGAAGATATTCCCCTGTGCTCTCTGGCATTTAGGTAGAAGAAAATGCTCGCTCTGAGCTGCAGGTTGTCTTCCACTAGAAAAAAAATCTGGGAAATTAGTGGTTGTGGTTTGTAAGAGCTTAGCGGAATAGGAGTGATTGTTCCATCCAATTGAGAAACGAAACAATAATTAAATGAAAAAAGAAGAACGTAAGGCAGTTAATTGCTCAGCTAATTGTGCTGCAGTGCAAAGCCCTTGAATGGACAGGAGACTGAAAGCAAGTGAAAGCAGCATTGCAGTCACCTTGTGGAAGACACTGCACTTCCACTTACCTTGCATTAGCTAAGCAGGAGGGTTTTCAGAGTGGTATTTTTCTTCCTATTTCATATCTGCCCAAAGTGGTTATCTGTCTTTATCTCTGTGTATTGATTTCTCTGTGCTCCGAGCCCTAAGTAACAGTGAATCTGCCCTTCTAACTTGTGTTGAAGCATTGTACTGGGAGCTGTCTAAAATCAGGTTTGAGAACGAGGCATATTAGTGTAAACAGTTTTCTTCCTTCAGTGACACTGATGAGACTGCAATGTTCTTGCTACCCAAAGGAGAGTGAAGTGAGCAAATTCTACTTCAGAATTGTTTGCAGAGACTTTTTCTGGTATCTTTTATTCCTCTTAACTAGATGGCTCTGCTGTCTCTGTTAAGCAGCAGCCACTGACAGAGAAGAAAAACTTTTTTCTTTTTTGGTGAAGTGCCTTTAAAGAGTGTGTTAGGTTCAAATGCTTTCTGCTTGATGCTGCTCCCGTGATGTAAAGCAGCTGGTAACTCACTATAACCGTTCAGCTGAACTGGATTTACAATGCTTTGCGTTGCTGTGATGATGCAAGGCAGCTGGAAAAGACCAGTGAATCTGTTCCTTTAAATGAAATAAAATACTTTGATAATTAAAAGTACAATAATACTTTTATCTCTGTTTGACATTTGTTTTGTTTTTTTCTTCAACTCTGTGTTTATAAACACCAGATTGTACCCATGATTGCCATAATCTGAAATCAAAGGGAATATTTATGGAAAAGAGCACTCTTCAAACTGAGGAAGGGTAACAGAATTCAGCCATGGGAGACATGCGAGGAATAGCAGCCTCAAAGTGACAAACCTATTTGAATTAGGATTAAAAACTATTTAACCCTTTGTCACAGGCAGGTACACCTTTGTTAGATGGGTATTCTCTTCACGCTGTCTCTTGGCCAGCAGTTGATCCCATTTGCTATTGTTACAATTTTTATTTTTATTTTTTTTTTCACCAAGTATGTGTAACTCTACCAGTAGCCAACATTGTAATTAAGGGCCTACTCCTGTGTATTTACTTCGGTCACATTGCATCTCCTCTTGCACTGATAGAGAGCATTGTGGTTTCTCTCTCCTCTCCTCTCCTCTCCTCTCC
>NW_010319879.1:7053-16728 GCF_000700745.2 Antrostomus carolinensis
CAAATGTGCCACATTTTGGGAGGTTTTGCAGTTGAGGAAGAGGTAAATAAATTTCTCTTCCTTTACTTAGGCAACCTGTTTAGTTACTGTAAAGAAGCAGCAAACAAGTTAATGCAGGCCACTGTAATATTTCATATGGCTGTGAATAAGTGAAAACATAACCATTTTTTCCTTTTTTTAAAAAAACCCCTAGTAATTCTGTTTCTGAGTGAGGGATGGTGATGGTGAAATGAATGCCTGGTGAGGACGTATTGGGAAAGACAGGCTGAAGCGAACTGCTGCTTAATAGAAGAGCCTTAAAAAAAAATGCCAAAAGGGGAAGTAGTCGTGTCGTGTAGCTGCACAAAGGGGTTTGTGTCGTGTTGTTTTGTTTGCCTGCTGGCATGTTTTTGCCCGTTGGTTTGTCTGAAAAGCGAGCTGGAACGCGCCGTGATGAGCTGCTCTCTGCGCCGGCGGGCGGGCGGGCAAGCGGCGTGAGAGGGCCTAGCAGCAGGTCTGGCCTACGGTGATTGATCCCTCCATTTAGGAGGCATAATGCCTTCTGAAGCAAAGAGCAGATCAAAGACTTTAATGATTGACAGCGATTTATGCCGCTTTTGTTTTTAATTCCTTGACGCCTGACACTTTAAGACAGGACTTTATAAAAGAAGGATGCCGTATCCTAGGGTTACACCTCCTTTCATAACAGGGGAAGCTGAAGGAGCTTTGGAGACTGATACCCAGATTTCAGATATATTAGTTTTTATTTAAATCTAAGGTTCAGAGGTTTGTGGGCATGCTGTTTCTGTTATTAAATCATTATGCACCTACCTGGGGGAAAAAAAAAGCCAACAATCTTACCAGAGTGCCTCTTATAAACATTTCTTACTCTCTATAGTGTAAGGCTGGTATATTAAAAATTCCTCGAATAGCTGACCTCGACAGGTGTTTTATTTGAGCAAACAAAACAGTAAATAGTAATATAATCCCTGTGGAGCTGGCATTAGGCTTTGTGGGAAATGCATAATTTCCTTTAATAAATGTAGGAAGCTGCACAAATTTAATTTATTCATTTTTGTCATTAATACCAAACCATCCTGGAGCTCTTTGCTCCTCAGGGCTGAGATCCAAATCCTGTTGCACACAGTTACATGGAGGGTCCTTCAGTGGTTTGTGTTATGTTTTTCTCTTCTTCAGTGGTGCAAACACTCTTGCAGGTGCCTTCCAGCCAGGACGCAGCATGGAGGAGAGCAGCCTGGCAGCCCTTTTGCCCTGGTAGTGGGTGTTAGGCCATTGTGCTCGCAGGAGGACGGCGAGCCTTCTCTTCCCTGAGCGATGCCGGATTTGCTGCAGCACTGCGCTCATGGCCGGCTCCACTGTCATCCCTGCAGTACAGGATAACTTGATTATTTTGCTTTTGGTTCCTTGCTTCTGGAGGGCCTCACAATTGAAGGGCTGGTTTGTTTGTTAGTTTTAATCTAGACCATATGTAGGTTGAAGTTTTAGTGGCTATATTTGACATGTTCTGGAAGGACGATGTCTACTGAAAAGACGTGCTTTGCTGAAAACATTTTGCCATTCCTCCATGCAGCAAAAGCTGGAGGGTTATCCTGAGGTCTCCAAAGAGGGGAACGGTGGATTTCCTCAGTCGTTGCCACTGCCATGCTGGGCAAGATGGGAGCCAGAGAGGACCCAGTATCAGAATGTATGTAGGGCCTTGGAGGTTCCTAACCCAGCCTTCAATTTTAATGGTAAAGAAAGAACAGTCCTGAAGAAACTTTAGGTCTGAAATACAAGTTAATTTAGGCTATTGTGTATGTACTACATAAAGCAGTGATGACTCTCATCTTTTCATTTTCCCTTCTATATGAGTAAACACTACTGTTGCATTAGTATTGCTGGTGTTGCTCTTGCACTGTGATAACAAAACTGATGCTAAAGGGATGCCATCTCCAGGTGAGGTAGACCAGCAGCCTCACCCAGAATGGCAAATGCTGCCTTTTTATGCTTACTATAAAGCCTGAGGTCCTACCCATTAAGGGATGATGGCTGAACTGTGTAAGCCATTAGAAAAGCCCATCACTGTATTTTATTGTTCTCATAAAGTTCTTGAATTAAGATCTGCATTTTAAGCATCATTTACTGTTAACTCCTCTATTAACTATTTACGTGTCTTCAGAAAGAAAGTGATCTTGTAGCACTGTTCTCAGGAGACTTGAACTATGCTTAAATTCTAACTTTTGAATTCTGTTCAGCTTGCTAGGAACAGAAATCTTTCCTAGCTTTGAACACGTCTTCATAAGAAGATTTCAACTAAGCTTGATCTTTGGGTTGGCAAGCTGAAGAATTTGGTTAAAACTATGTGAAAGTGGGAGTCTAGTAGCTCAAGTATAGCTAGAAGCGTGACAGTGTTAAAAAATGGGCAGGGGAGGGGGAAGTTTCTTTATGATAGAGTGGGCACAAGCATAAAAGAGCCAAAACTCAAACTCAAAACCAGAGAGCTATATTTTGAAAAGTAATTCAAAACAGCATTTGGTCCATGCTTTCCTGTTGGTTAGAAAGTTCCTTACTTTAGGTATTACTTAGGAGCTTACGAGATTAGTGATGTGCACTCTTTTATTGTTTCTGTAGCCTTTCTTCCTGGGATTTACAAACAAGTATTGTGCTTTAGCTTGTACGTAACCCATCCCATTCAGCATAATTTGGTGTTGGACCTGCTTGGCCAAGTTAATATTTACTCTTTGTTTGGTTTTTATTGTTAGCTCAAACTTGGGTCATTGGCAGACTGTTTCACTGAAGTTGGACCAAAGCTTAGCTACTTTACATCAAAAATGTAAGAACTCCTTCATTTCCAGATTTACCTATGTATACAATATTTAGAGCAAAAGTTGAGTAAATGTATTGCTTTACAACTTAATTTTGGTCCTGTGGTGGTAGAGATTTTCAAATAGCTAGTGTAAGTTAGATCAGCAAAATGGTCATCTGATGATTGCATCATTGATTTATATACTTGAAACAACTGAAATAGAAATCCATTTATACATTCACTTTTCTTTTTCTTTCTTTTTTCTTTTTTTTTTGAGGGGGCATTGTTTTTTTGTTTTCTGAACACTGTCTGGTTTAGAAATACAAGTTCTGGTGTTGAATATGCTTTTCGGGCCATATCTGCACATTAGGGGTTGCTCATGAAAATGAGCTGTTCATCTACCCTGCCCTGAGCCCACTCATCCCTTTATTCAGGTTTTCTTTTTTTCTTTATGGAAAGCACAGTTCACATTAATGACCACCCACTCATCCCTTTAACATCATCTGGCAAGGAAAGGACAGATGCTCAAAACCACAGGGGGATTGGAGGGAATAGTATTGAGACCTGTCTGAGGATGAGGTCTGAAGGGACAGTACCACTTTCAGCTGCTGCAAGCGGCTTCTAGCATCGAGGTGGAACTTACTTAGGAGTGAAAGCAAGCATAACCCAAATTCTTAGCCAAAAATTCTTGGGCTGACTTTAGATAGCAAAGTTAAATTTAGTCTAGTCATTTAGAATGACTTCTTCCTCTCATTTCCATCTCTAAAAGGTTAAACATGGGCAGTGTGAAGAAAAAACTTTCAAAATCAGACAGAATCTTCAGGCTAGGATCTGCAAGTCACTCAGTCCTCTTTGCCTGTCCACATGGACTTTAGAACCAGGTGCAGGTGCTAAAGCAGAGCAGTTTTGGATTATTATAATTGGGGCACCTTATGACAATAGCTTAAGCTAAAACAGCTCTTAAATGTCTCTCGCAAATGCTTGAGGGAAACTATAGGTGATGAGGTACCTACTCCCACTCTCCTTTCTGCCACTGTGTCCCAGTGCAACCAGGGAAGGTGAAAGGGCTGTCATCTGCACAGCCCAAGGGCCTTGCTCTCCTACAGTAGTACTCAGTTTAGACAGATACCCCAAATACTGCATAGAAATATTCACATTTCTGTTTTGAACCTTAAACTTTAGTAAATGCTTTTCTTTCCACAGTGTGCAGTTAGGACAACACCTGGAAAATATTCAGGTTTTCTTTTTTTCTTTTTGGAAAGCACAGTTCACATTAATGACCAAAGCATAATTAATGAATAAAGGGAATAACTCAATCTCTTCTTAAAAGTCAATTTGATAAACAGGAAATATTTTATGCTTGAAGGTACTGTGTTTAAAATCAAGGAAGTCTCTTTCCTTTTCCTTGTAGAGCCAGATTGGGGTGTACAAAGCCAAGTGCATACTACCCACCTAAACCTCCGTGGTGTGGGCATGCAGACATTTGAGCACATGCCTCTGCCTTTGGGTGCAGTTCAGTCATTAGCAAGTAGCTTTAAGTGCAACCATGTGCCTTCAGCTCCAAATGCCCTGTATTACTCAACTGCAGTGGTACAATCTTTAATGCAATGATTTAGAGTGCTAAATAAAAAGTTTTAATTTCTATCTTTAAAAGGATCCTGAGAAAATCTCTGCAAGCCAGATCTTCTCTTCAGAGGGTACTTATTGTGTAAAAATACTGACCCATCCTCCAGAATAAATAAGATTACAATACCCGTGGATGTGTACTCGGTCACACAGAAAGGGAGATGCTTAGTTGCACTGCTTGCACATAAGCATTATTGTCTTATTTCCCACGAGAACAAAAGCTTAGGTTAAATAAGTTCAGATTGTTTTTAAGTTTGTGTTAGAAAGTTATAATTCAGTTTAAAGTGTTCACAAAATACAAGCTGACAGAAGTTCACTCACTTTAAATTACAGGACGAGGAAAGCCCCGGGTTGTCTGTAAAAGACAGCTTTTGCAGCATAGCTTGAAGGTGGGAGGCATTGAGCTCTGTTGGACTCAGCAAGGGGAATGAATTCAACAGTGGTCCCTTCCCTGAAAACCTCTTGTTTTGTACTCTCTTATTTATATCTTAAAGCTGTCAGCTTGGACACCGGAGTTTGTTGTAATGAAATGATCCAGTAGAAGGAGTGAGATGGTTTCAGGAAGGAAATCCAAAACACTTAAAGGATGAAATGCTGGTAAAAATGTTTCTTTTTCTTCTGGGGACTGTTGTCCTGATCAGAGGGCAAAATCTTCTAACAGTTATGTACTGAAAGCTTAGAGGGCTCCTTTTCTTCTTTTTATTGTCTCCTTGTGAGTATCAATTAGTTCCAAGACCTAAACAACTGGCCAGCTGAAACTGGTACAGCCCTTTTCTTACTGGGCCTGTTTGCAGGGATTTGCCACTGCTGTGTTGCTTGCAGTGTCTGACGCAGAGGCAGACGCGTTCCTTTGCCTGTGCTGCCGAGGACCGTGCACCAGCGGTGCTTGCTCCTGGGCCTCTCTCTCTGGCTGGGAAGCAGTTGAGAAATGTGCTCATGGGTGAGGGGGGTGTGCAAGTGTGTACGCTTCTGTGTTGGTCAACAGGAAGGTTTTCCTGCTCTCCTCACTTGGCACGGATTGGGTATTCCCAACTGAAAATACGGAGTTGGAATTGCGTGCCAAAATAGTTGGATTTCAAGAGCAATCGTATTGTGTTTTGTCAAGAACCATAGGACACGAGTAGTACTCTTTAGCTAAGCTTTGGAAGCTACATTTTTCACTGCCCATAACAAAACCACCTCAGTTTCTACACTATCAAAGCATCTTTTGCTTTAACCACATGCTTTGTTTTTGTCATACTCTAATCTTCCCTCATAATGGTGCTTTGTTTGAGTTTGTTTGATGTAGATGGGAACACCCACACAGAACCCCACCCCCATTTTTTTCTGTAATTAATTCTGCAGTCTTTAATGTGACTATCTCTTGTTGAATCTTTCAAACCCACTTTTGAAATACATATTTTTCTTCACCAGTTTGGCATTGTATTTTCCTGCTTTTCTTTCAAAAATGTTTAGAGGAGGAAAGGGAACAATTTCCCCTGTCAGGGAGACTGTCTGCCCATTGCTTTGGGAATAGTTTGGAACAGATAGAGTTTGCACATAGAATTTAACAAACTAAATAATAGTCCCAAGACTGTTTCTTTCAGTTTTGTCCAGCACCAAGCTGATGATGAATCTTGTGAAATCTCTGGAGTAGTCGCTATTCCCATCGTTCTTACTCACGATTTTTGGTCAGTTACTGGATATTTTTTTTTCTTCTATTTTTCACATACCAAAGGAAGTGTGGTAGGTGGCCCAGTGGAAATTTACTTCAAAACAAATCCTTTAGCTAGAGAAATCAGACTGATGCACACCAACATTGGTAAGGTTTGGACTTCTTTGCTCTGGGGTTGCCGAGACCTGTAGGTATTGGAGGCTCAGATTGTGACCCTCCTGACTGAGGAGGAGGCAAAACATGCTGTTACCAGATCAAAGAGAAGAATTGTTTTTAAGTGCTGTCTGCAATTGCTCAGTATGTGAAGTCACTGGCTTCTGGCTGAGAAGGGTTGAGCACTGGTTGTTCTGAGGCAGTAGGAGAAGGAATTTTGCTGAATCTTGGAAAGGTGCTATCTTATGACTGTCAGGACCGATGCCGTGTGTCTGCTGGAGAATGTGTAGGAAAGACCCCCTGTCCACTTGCTGTCTGGCTGAATGTGGCCACTCGAAAGACAAGGGGCAATGGCAGCAAGTTCCTGCCTGCTGCAGCAGCTACATTGCCCCTGTGGCTATCCCACCTTCTCAGGTACCCTTGAAGAACAGGCATGGGGCTTTGCAAGTGGAGCCAGAAAACGATGAGGATAATGGTACACCTAGACTGGAGATGTCATCGAAGGTAAGTTGGCCTACACCCCGCATCCAAATTTCAGCCACCAAGAAAAAGAGACAGGTTGTTGTCATAGGAGACTCCGTTCTTAAGGGAACAGAAGGTCCAATATGCAGACCAGACCCACTTCTTAGGGAAGTTTGCTGCCTACCTGGAGCCTGGGTTAAGGATGTCAAGAGAAAGCTCCCCCCCACCCCAGTAAAGCCATCAGATTAGTATCCACTACTGATATTTCAGGTGGGGAGTGATGAAGTATCGATGAGAAGCCTGAGGGCAATCAAGAGGGTCTATAGGGCCTTAGGATGAATGGTTAAGGGGTCAGGAGCACAGGTGGTGTTCTCCTCTGTCCTTCCAGTCACAGGGCATAATGAGGGAGGAAATGGGAAGAACCAGCTAATCAATGCCTGGCTCAGAGACTAGTATCACTGGCATAATTTTGGGTTCTTTGAGCACTGGTGGGTTTACAGGACACCGGGCCTGTTGGCACCTGGCAGAGGCCACCTGTCTCGTAGGGGGAAAAGGACCCTGGCTCAGGAGTTAGCAGGGCTCATTGATAGGGCTTTAAACTAGTTTTCAAGGCGGAAGGGGATGAAGCCAGGCTTAATGGATCCAAGCCTGGGGGTAGCACACTGATGCTTGAAGGTTCCTGCAATAGCAAGGTCCTTCAATCTGCTGTCCCTGAGGAAGTAAGAGATACGAATCCAGACTGCAGCAGAGATAAAAGGTGTTTTGATGAGGTAGGAACCACGGAGGCTCCCAAGAATCATCATGGCGGAATTAGGGCTTCTCCCTCTAATGAGGTGATGGGACCAGCAGCCCAGCTGAAGTTGCATCTACACAAATGCACACAGCATGGGCAATGAACAGGAGGAGCTGGTAGACATCCTGCAGCAGGAAAACTATGATACAGCAGCCATCACAGAAACGTGGTGGGTTTTCTCGTATGACTAGAGTGCTGCAATGGACAGCTGCAAACTCTTTAGGAGGGACAGGCAAGGAAGAAGAGGAGAAGGAGTAGTCCTTTATGTGAAGGAGTGTTTTGATTGCCTGGAGGTTAATGATGGTGATGACAGGGTTGAGTGTTTGTGGGTAAGAATCAGGGGGAAGGCAAACAAGGCAGATATCATGGTGGGGATCTGCGAAAGGCCACCCAACCAGGATGAGGAGGTAGATAAAATATTCTACAAACAGCTAGGGGATGTCTCGGGATCACGGGCCCTCGTTCTTGTGAGGGACTTCAACTTGCCAGATGTCTGTTGGAAATACAACACAGCAGAGAGGAGACAGTCTCAGAGTTTCCTTGAATTTGTGGAAGATAACTTCCTGACACAGCTGGTGTGGGAACTGACCAGGTAAGGTGCCCCACTGGACCTGTTATTCACTAACAGGGAATGACTGGTGGGTGAAGTGGTGGTTGGAGGCCACCTTGGACACAGTGATCATGAAATGATAGAGTTTTCTGTTCTTGGAGAATTCAGGAGAGGGGTCAGCAGAACTGCCACCTTGGACTTTTGGAGGGCAGACTTTGGGCTGTTCAGGAGTCTGGTTGACAGAGTCCCTTGGGAGGCCGTCCTGAAGGGCAAAGGAGTCCAGGAAGGCTGGACACTCTTTAAGAAGGAAATTTTAAAGGCTCGGGAGCAGGCTGTCCCCATGTGCTGGAAGATGCACCGGTGGAGCAGAAGACCGGCCTGGCTGAACAGGGAGCTTGGGCTGGAGCTCAGGAAAAAGAGGAGGGTTTATGTGGGGGAGAAGACAGGCCTGGCTGAACAGGGAGCTTAGGTTGGAGCTCAGGGAAAAAAGGAGGACTTCTGATCTGTGGAAGAAGGGACAGGCACCTCATGAGGACAACAAAGACCTCGTGAGGCTATGCAGGGAGAAAATGAGAATGGCCAAAGCCCAGCTAGAACTCAATCTAGCTGCATCAGTAAAAGGCAATACAGTATGCTTCTGTAAATCCATCAGTAACAAAGGAGAGCGAAGGAGAATCTTCATCCTTTGTGGGATACACAGGGAAACATTGTGAGAAAGGCTGAGGAAAAGGCTGAGGTACTTAATGCCTTCTTTGCCTCGGTGTTTAATGGTAAGACAGGTTGCTGTCTGAATACATGGACCCCTGTGCCAGATGATAGGAATAAGGAGCAGAACAACACCCCCATAATCCAAGAGGAAATGGTTAGTGCCCTATTGCACCACTTAGACATGCACAAGTCTCTGGGGCTGGATGGGATCCACCCCAGGGTACTGAGGGAGCTGGCAGAAGGATGGTTAGTGACCTATTGTACCACTTAGACATCTACAAGTCTCTGGGGCTGGAAGGTATCCACCCCAAGGTACTGAGGGAGCTGGCAGAAGTGCTCACCAAGCCACTCTCCATTATTTATCAGCAGTCCTGGCTAACCAGGGAGGTTCCGGATGATTGGAAGCTGGACAATGTGATGCCCATCTACAAGAAGGGCTGGAAGGAAGATCCACGCAACTATAGGCCTGTCAGTCTGACCTCGGTGCCAGGGAAGGTGATGGAGCAGATTATCCTGAGTGCCATCACACGTCACGTGCAGAACAACCAGGGGATCAGACCCAGTCAACAGGTTTATGAAGGCAGGTCTTGCCTGACCAGCCTGATCTCCTTCTATGACAAGGTGACGTGCTTACTGGATGAGGGAAGGCCTGTGAATGTGGTGTACTTAGACTTTAGTAAAGCCTTTGACACCGTCTCCCACAGCATCCTCCTGGAGAAACTGGCTCCTCATGGCTTGGATGGATGTACTCTTCACTGGGTAAGGAACTGGCTGGATGGCCGGGCCCAGAGAATTGTGGTGAATGCAGTTAAATCCAGTTGGTGGCCGGTCAGTAGTGGTGTTCCCCAAGGATCAGTGTTGGGGCCAATTCTGTTTAATATCTTTATTGATGATCTGGAAGAGGGGATTAAGGGTGCCCTCACAAAGTTTGCAGATGACACCAA
>NW_010319880.1:0-84229 GCF_000700745.2 Antrostomus carolinensis
AGATGTCTTGAGTCATAGAGGTCTCAGGAATTAAACCCAAACTTGCCCAAAGACAATATAAGTATAGTCCCAATGGGCTATATAGGACATATGTCAAAGATCAGTCTGACTCACAGTGGCAAACACACAGAGCCAGAAACTGCTTTGTTCTGGCAAACTGAGTCCCTCTCTCTCCCTCTGTCTCTTTAAACTCCCTCTACACAGCTTTGAATAGCTAGGTGAGGAGGACGATGGGCAGCACACATGTGTTGACATTATCCAGAGCAGGCATGCTCTCCCTGGGGAAGGAGAGCCAGCTGAGCTCAGGTTAGAGCAATCCCCAGGCTGCTGCAACCAGACACAAATCCTTCATAATTGGCTTCCTGGCAACCCCAGCCCCAGCAGACCTACGCTACAGCAGAGACTCTGACCCCAAATGCCCTGTAATTCCCGAAGTATTTACGCACCTGAAAAGTTTCAGGTCTAATTTTTCAACATTAACCCTTTCTCACAGAAGGAATTACTGTCCAGGGCAGTGAGAGTGTATTTGTTACCCAAAAGCTGCTATTTCTTTCAAATAATACTACAAAGGAAACCTATAGTCTGTTGTGATCAATGAAATTCATGCTGCCTGCACTGTGACAGAGTCAGCCATAAGAAAACAACCAAACAAAGACTGGAGGCTGATGGAACCTGTGAACACTACTTTGTTTTCCTGGTGTTGTAATTCCTGAAACGGAGCTAGCAGCAGAGAATTGCAAGAAAGCGTTAAGAGGTGAAAATGAACCAGTTCCAGCCTCTGTGACAGATTATAGCTATGCTCAGTCAACATTTCAGATAAATGAGGGAATGAAAGCAAACCAAATATTGCAGCAACATGAGCTCATCTTTCCTCAGTAAGAGATGCCTAGCATTTTTCTGCCAAGCCCACAGGCTCCTCAGCGGCATACAATGTGGTTCTCCTTGTTCATTCATGTGGACAAGCAATGATTATTGACAATTAGCATCTCTCTTGATGAAGGCAAATTAAGTGCTGTGAAAAACCCAAATGCCATGCTAAAAAAAAAAAAGAAGGAAGAAAGGAAAGAAAGTGCACACTGGCTAAGCTGCAGGCCTGTCATCTAGGCATTTTGTAATTGGAAAGCTACCTGGGTTTTGCTTTCTGACTTATTCAACAAAACCCTGTTAAATGAGGCTCCAGGTGAAATACAATAGTGATTAACACAATGTCCCACTGTGATGAAGTGCAGTACTGTAGAGAGGTAGGGAATTAGTAGGTAGCAGCCACATTCACCACAGTAATACCCAAGTTCAAAATAGGATTTCTCTGATTCATAGACAAGGAGCTCCAAAGGAAACCAGTCAGCAGCCCATACCTTTGGCTACTTTACAGCCTAGCATTCAGGGAAAACAAAATCACATCACAAAGTAATACAGACATGTTGCTAGCACTTCTGTACTATGCTCATCATCATGGTTTCTGAGCAGCTTTCTAATGTTAGGTCGAATGTTAGGATGAGATGTGCAGAGAAGAAGGAAGACCAAAGGCAGACAGCTGTGCTTGAAAGTGAAGGGATCACAGTGGCAGCCAGCCCGAGCGCTCAGCCCTCCTTGGTGTTGTCATCAGTTGGGTTCCACTTGCAAGGTGGAGCTGAAAGGTAGAGGGGATAGATGAAAGGTAAAGGGGATGGATGGAAGGTAGAGGGGGCAGCAGCAGAGGGAAGGTGAACACACATTTCACATGCATTAGGAGGAGAACATGGCATGTATCTGAAACCAGGGGACTAGTACCTTCCAAGACAGTTTGTTTAAATGCAGTTCCTGCTAGGAGATGCAAGCATGTAGGTGCTCAAAGGGCCATGGCTTCCCCTTCTGCTGGAGGTGGCTGGCCAAGCAGGTCCCTCTGCTGTACTGGGACCAGCAGAAAAGGAGTAGCCCCTCTCCTAGAAATGTATGAGCTGCCAGCAACACAGAAGAGAATCAAGAGATGGAGATGATTCCCAAAAGACCACAGATCAGTATCTGTCACTACACCCCTGGCCAGAACACTGTATTAGATGTTATTCCTGCCCTCAGTTCAGGACTCTGTCTGCAGAACGTCTCTAGGCCTTTGCTATTTTGCCTTATTTGATCAGAGCTGATGATCTCTGCAGCCCACAGAGGAGAAAGATTACCTAGTCCTTGTGGGTGAACATATCTCACCCAAAATGTGCAGTCTAAGCACCAGGAAGAATGACAAAAGACATTCAGAGACTCAGGACATTAAGACAGGAGCTAGCAGCAAAGAAGTGGTGAGAAACAGTCCCACAGAAGCAAAGCCAAGTGCACCACGCAGGCTGCTTAACTACCTTCATCACTGGTTCATACCATCCAGGAGCGCTCACACACTCAGCAGCTGCATCTCAATTGGAGCAGTAAACTAAAGGACGACAGTTTAAAGTGGAGCCTGAGCCTTGCCAATTGTCATATAGCTGCAACTTCCAGAATTGCCAGCAGAATAAGGTTTTGGAACAAGATTACCAGTCCTATACATGCTGGTGACTGAATCTGTTCTGAAGTCTTCCTTCTCCTGGAGGGAACAGCTCACCAACTTCAGCTGTGCAAGCCTTGGCTTGGCTGCTCCTTGTGCCTGTATGTATATGCGTGGTCCAAACAGAACAGCGGGTTAGGTGGCTTGCTGGGCTAAGGTTTGCAGACAAAGTGTACAATGTGGACACACTTATGTATTCTCACCTCTATCAAATCCTCATTAGGAACCACGAGAAGGACACTGTACACAGAGGAAGTTAAAGCATGAAAGTCCTACAGAAACCTATGAAAACCAGAGCTTTAACACTACCTGAAAGCTCAAGAGGACACACTGGTTAGCTGGGGCATGTTCAATTCATAAGAACACTTAAGAGGAAAAAACCTATATGCTTCAAAACAGCAGAAGCACTTCTGCAGATTGACTCTGACCTTAGAAGGAAATGTGTGTGCCTAGCAGTGAGAGGACATAGGTATCAGATTGCTGGCAGTGAAAATCAGTGTCCTGTAACACCATAAGCACCAAGAGAGCAACAAGCTGCCCGGTTTCCAGAGCCACTGCAGTCTCTGCAGGCTGAATCTGCCCATCGAAAGAGCTGCATTCTCTCAGTGTGGTAGCATGCATGAAAATGATGTAGGGTGATTAGCTTTGCAGAGCATGCTTTTTTATGTATGCCTAGAAAAGTGTGGCCTATGCAAGTGAAAGAAAAGATGGGTGGTAGGCACCATGTCCGTCTCCAGCATGCCCACCTCCTCAGGCATCATCTGCTCTCCAAAGGAAGTTCTGCTGGATGTGGGACTTCAGTGTGGACACAACTCTGCCATAGGGCACTGCGGGGCAGATCACCAAGATGAAACAGAGGGCAAGAAGAGATGTATCAACCTCCAGTCAAGGTCTCAGGTTCAGGAGGCTCCTGAAACCTATTCATGGGAAAAAAGCTGAAAAATAAATCAGAAACCATACGAATGTTAGCAGTGTAGGAGTCCTTGTATACAAACATCCCCCTCACACCAAGTGCCTCTTCCCTCCGGCCCAAGCATTCCCATCCCTGCTCCTTCTTACTTCCCTGGGCTCTACCCATTTTTTTTCTGCCAAGTCTGCCCTCAGCTAGTCCAGGCAGCAGCTTCACAACCTTCAGAGTTGGCCATATTTGCCTTCATTTTCTATAGATGAAAGAGTAGGTAGGTGCTCATCTTGGTCCCTGCTTCTCCAGATTCTTCAGTGCACATACATGCTTTTAAGGGCCAAGGTCTCCTCCAGCAACCAGCACCCATGCTACTAGCTCAGTCACAGGCACCAGTGACTACAGACTGTCAGCGTGATTCATGGGCTGGATGACCCATCAGACCTCCTCCCTCTCTGCATGTCTGGGTGTGCTGGTGTCATGCTGAAGAATTGGAGTGATCAAATGGAGCAGGACGAGCTCACCATGGGTATCAAGTATGTTTGCTATTGGGTCCTGGAGCAGGGGTAATGGTGGATAAAATAATCTCTCTCTCCTACAGATTGCTTTATAGAGCTCTCAGCATGAGAAAAGGATGCAGGGAACACCCCAGTACTGCTTGATTATTTGGCATGCAGTCTTTAAATTAATTTCCTGCTTTGTTTTAGCTATATATTTCATAACAAAAACTTTTTAAAAGGCAGAATCAGCATGAAAAATATTGTGTTGAGTCAGAAAATGGATCCCCATTTTAATCAGGAAAGGAGAACTTATTAGATCTAACAAAATATAGTGATGATCTTTATCAATTCAGTGTAGCAAAACACGAGTTTCTGCTTAGGAGATAACTAGAGGGTTCATGCCCATATTTAATTCACAGACTAATAATTTCCTCCTTACTTAGTCATTATAACTGAGAAACAGCTTCTGACACATTCAGAAAAATGCACCCCTGGGAGTTTAGATTTGTTCATTTGGGGTTTTCTGAACACAGAGGACAGTCATTTTACTAAGAGATGAGCTAAGTTCTTGGTAAATGGGGGTCCTCACTAACCTTGATTCTCATAATTTCTCAGAAGATTAGTGTCAGTCAGGTGTCTAGGCAAATTGTTTCAGAACAAAATCCTGTTCCTTAGTTAGACTAAGTCCTTGTGGTATTTATTGACAGTGGAAGCTTATATAAGTTTATATAGCTTAGATCTGATATGCTGGGCCATATGGTACTATCCTTTTATAAAGAGAGGTCTTCACTAAAATGAAGTTCTGTTTCAAAACTGATGGCATGTATTTTGCAGATTTATGTACAGTAACTGATGTTGCTGGGAAGCTTAAAATACCACTTTTAGTGCATTGGGAAATAACAACAGGTGTTTTGGGGAGCGTTCATTGTACCTAATCCTAGGCACCTATCCTTGCTGTCTAGTCTTCTCCAGCCAGCCTGGAGTTGCTGGAGAAAGACAGGCTTCTTTCAGGGTGATCCAGAGTGACTAAGTTAGGTTTTGACTTGGACTTGCTCCCCCAAAATAATCTCTCTCACTTTGCAAAAGACAACTGACTTCCAAACCAAGTCCCCTCACTTCTTTGATTTGGCTTACTTGCTTCAGGGAAAGCTTTCAAACCTGAATGCCCAGCAATATCCTGCTACCTATAGTTGGGCATGAAAATTTTTGTTCTTCCTTTGAGAAGTACGTGCATGTTCAGGTATCATTTTGTAGCACAGTAAAACCAGGCTTCTTCAAATCTTTCAGGAAAGAGAAAGAGAGCAGGTCCTCTGAGAAGGATCAGATAATCAGTAGCTGTGGAATGTAGAATAATTGGGTTCGATATTCTTCTCTACTGTACGTGCTCTGGAGTAGACACTACACTTCCCAGGTGACAGCCTAAGCCCTTCCTTTGGGATAATTTGGAAGGAAGAGATGTATCTTGCTCTTGATATTCTCCCTTTTACCTCTTGTCTTCTATCCCCCGGATTCCTTTCTGGATTGGAGATAGGTAGGCTGAAGAACACGTGTGATTTCTAAAAGCAGTGCATGCCTGAAAATGTCCCAGTTTTTCACACATTTGACAAAAACTCTTCCAAAACCTGAAATACTCCAACCTGCTCAATTCTTACATCAGTATTTAAGTATTCAAGCCAGAATGTCCCACTTTTCAGAGGTAGTGAACAACCCAAAATTCAGGCCAAGTAAAGTACTTATACTCGTAATTTGAACATATTTAGGATATTAGAAGTATGGTAGCTTATTTAACTGTCTTGGAAGAAAAAAAGATGTTTGAATGTTTTTAAATACAAGAAATCACTGGGTACAACAAACCATTGTAGACCCTAATTGGCTAAATAAGAAGTCTTTTGGTTTATAAAACCAATAGCTTTAAAAGATAATGACTGTTTCTATTCAGCTCCCATTAAGGTATTTGATACAGTTTTACATCTCAAGACATTTAATACAGTTTTTATTATGCTACTATAGTGTTAATGTCATTAGCTTCATCTCTTCCTACTTGCTATTCAAACCCCCTATCTGACAGCTTAAACTCCTGTGAGTAGGAAAATATGTAAGGTACTATATATGAAATGTCTAATAACCATGTCTACAGGGAGAGACAATATATATCATTTTGATGGAGAATAAAAGAATATTTTGAAGAGGCAGGATTATGGAATGAGTGGGAGTGGAAGCTCACGATCATATTTGATTCTTCTGAGGTTACGATGCTGCATTCGTTTTTACTTTTAAAGAGGCAGGAATAGTACTGCAGACCATAAGTGAATTAACTTCTGTAATCACTTCACTAATAGAAAATGCTAAGCAAGTTTACTGTGATTTTGATCACTAGAATGGAACTAGTATAATGTGCTAACAGGTCATCAGTCTGTCATTTAGAATGAGCAGAATAATCACAAGTGATAAGGCTAAAATGAGGCCACAGCATTGCATTATTTTTCCATAGGGAGTACACATAAGCTATTCTGATATCATAAGAAGATAAACTAAAATCATCTCTCCACCTCATATCCAAGCTGCTCGGTAGATTTATTAACGTGCCAAAACAGTTTCTGGTAGTGAACTGATAAACAATAATCTTCCATGCATCAATTAAAAGGTGAATCAATTAGTCTTCCTTAACGGGATTCTGCTTTACAACAAAATCACAGCTGGTTTTTTTGGGGTTTTTTTTTTTTCAAAATCATTGAGCACAGAGCCTGAAAAAACACTCTGAGCAGAACGACACGCTGGCTGCCACACATTTTTTTAATCTCAGTTCTACTTCATGGAATTAGAAAAGAAAAATGTACTGATACGAACAAATTCTAAGTCCTTGAAATACATGATTATTTGTATCACCAGAAAGTGTGTTCCTAACACACCAGACCCACTGCACACACTCATTAAAATTATCAGTTCCAAACCATTAGGATCTGGACCTGTTTTCTCATTATCCAGTGAGGCCTGTTCAGTACATTCAGACAGAAAGGTTCAAATAAACAAGCTGCCTTCCTTTAGGTTTTATGCTGCTATTTGTACACTTTGCTTGCCTTGCTGTGCTGGTTCTCAGCTTTGGATCAATAAGAGAACTCCCTTCCTCCCCATGGTACTATTTTCATGCAATAGCTAGGCTGACCCTTGGTGTTTCTTTCCATCCTCTCACAGTCTACTTTCTGTCAACTTTTTTTTTTTTTTTGCCTCTAGTCTATGTAAATGCAGTGTACATTTTCCTTAAGTTTTCTGCACACCCACTTCTGCTGCTGCACAGCAGAGAAGGCCACATACCCTTTGGGCTGGGTCTTCCCTAATGTAGACATATACATTATTTCTATCCTATATATAACACATATATGCCTTAGGTTGCCCAAGGAAGTTGTAGATGCCCCCTCCCTGGAAGTGTTTAAGGCCAGGCTGGATGAGGCTTTGAGCAACCTGGTCTAGTGGAAGGTGTCCCTGTTGATGGCAGGGGGGTTGGAACTAGATGATCTTTAAGGTCCCTTCCAATCCTAACCATTCTATGATAATTACCCACATGTCTAACAAATGCTCTTTCACACAACCTAACTCTTCCATATGAGTTTATTGACACCATCTCCAGGAATAAAAAAATTTTTAGCCTGCATCCCCATACATGTATATATATGTACTTGGTTTTGTATGTAGAAAATATTTGTTTTAGAGCCACCACTGAGAGAAGGGAACACAAGAAAGGTTCAGTTCATCTTTATACCCACCAGCAGGTGACTTTAATTGGATGGTTTTCTCCTGTAAATACATTGCCCCTCCACCCACCATCCCCATTCCCAAAGTTATCTCACTACCCACTACTGCAGGAGTCCAGGAGTCCTGTTTGATTAACACTAGCCTGCCCCTTAGCTCACCATGCATGACAGGGGGTCCCATTGGGCAGGACAAGTCAAAGGAGGGCCAGAATGGGGAAAAGATTCTATCAATCATTTCTTTTTAAATGCTTACAAGAGTTTCTCAAAAACTGACTGGTAGAGACTTCCTGGCTGATAAATTCATTAGTATTAGTGAAATAGTCAGTTAGTGTAGTCACAGCTAGCCCACAAACACTTCTTCAGACCCTCACCCCCTTTCCCACATGTTGGTAAGCTTCATACTAACAAGTCAAGTCTAGTTAGACCTTTTCCAAAACACTTTGATTTTCAGTTCCCTGTGGACTTCTCATGTGAAATTTAAAATCATACTCTGATTTTTAAGTTCCATATTCCAGTATTTTGTCTTGTAGTTGAATACATAGTGAAGAAGTCCAGGTCACTCCATTAGCATTATCTGTGCAGTGAGGTACAATCTGATACCACTTGGTTCCTTATCTTTTTATCTAACTTGTTCAAAGCTAGAACAAATGCTGCGGGTAGCTATAAACCCATGTATCTATGAGTTCTGCTTTTGATGTTGAATACAATTAAAAGAGAAAGGAATTAAAATACAAAATTATTTGCTCTTAAAAACACGGTTGCTCATTGATAGAGCACTTCCCAAACAGAAAAAAATAAGTGGTTTAGGAAACATAAAACTAGGGGAAACACAGCTTAAGTTCTAATTACCAGGGATAAAATGTCATTATCACATCAATATTGGCATGTTACAGTAATAGACCAGAAATGACACTGGCAGTGGAGGCTGGAGCTGTCGCAATGTATTCACATTAGATACTCGATGGGCACACTGAAACCGAGCTCTCCCCAGCCCAAGGGAGGGCACAGGTCCAAGACATGCTTTCCCATCTCAGTGAGTTGGTTATTCTCCTTTGCCAAGTGGAATAGCTTCAAACGAAGGAAGAAATTATTTCTTCTCAACCTGCCTTGTGACCTGGGATGGCTCTAATGGAGGAGCTGGAAGCCTGAATCCCTGAGGGCATGGAAAGCACACACAGCTTCTGTTTCCTGGCTTCATTTCCTACCCATGAGCAGTGTTATCACACCCATCGCTATCAATTCCAAGGATGGTCATGGCTCTGCTTTTTTTTCAAGACAAAAAGCATTTGGACTTACCTTTCAGAGTCAGGAGTGAAGCATCTCTTAGTAGTGCTGGTTGAGACATCTGTGTCCCAGGTTTGAGACATACCTTTCTACTAAGCTTTTGTTATTGACTATTTTGTGTTGTCAGTGGTCTTTGTTATGACAACCATGAATGTCGTCCTGCCCAGCCCTCTGTGTTTGCAGAGCCACAGTGCCTCTACCAGGCTGAGGCATTCTGCAGGAGTGGCCAAAAGCATGGGGCTTTGATGGCCCCTGGCACCAATCTCACCCTTTCTCAGGGATAGTGACTAGCTGCCAGTGTCTTTTCTCAATGGGCATGATGACTTCCTGATTTCACTGCACTCTTGCTAGTATGAAAACATTCAGTCTGCAATGGGGACAGGGACATGTGACCCACACATGGCATTGATGAAAAGTAACAGCTACAGCGTGATTGATATTTCGTGGTGTAGAGATGGGCATTCCTCTTCTAACTGCTCTTTGTAAATGCCTCCAGGTCCACTTCCTTGGTCTATAAACTGATTTTTTTACAACTCCTCTACAGCTGGATCTGGCTTCAGTGCCTGGATACAACCAGCACAGTTGGCATTTCCTCTGCTATACAGTGTGCTTATAGAAAAAATGTTTCTACTGTGTATGGATTTTTACAGAAGCCGCCTTCCATGGTGTATGTTGTAAATACTGTTTTAGTTCATCTCTGGGACAAATACAACCTTTCTGATATGTGCTTATCAGCTTCATTACACAAATGATATTTCTTGTATACACAAAAGATAAAATTTTGACAGCTGAGTCACAAAGACTGCGCATGCCATCTTATTCTTCTCTTTGTGACAGCCAGCTCTTTGAGAAAATAATGCTTTTTGTGGCAGGTTCTTGCAAACACTGGGACAGAGAAATCCTAACACACGCTTTATTCAGGCTAGCTGTTAACTCTGATAGTAAATAATTGGCCATTTCTACTTCTCTGGTGGAGCTGCCATCAGCACACACTCAGCACAGGAAGGGGGAGGGAAAGTGCTATATGCTATGAATTAGTCTGAATCTGGTGCAATATAGAACTGTGTCAGGGCTATGCAAAGTTGGGACTTCACTCCTCTAAAATGGACTATCTAACTTTCTAACACCAATGGTCATCCTTACCAGAATGTCTGTCCCTTGGAGCTGCTGAAGTCATACAAGGAAGCAGGAGGACAGAGTCAAGCTGAGCAATTCTTCTCAGTAAGTTATTTTAGAACAAATGAACTTTGGAAAATAATGTACTTACATACTCCCACCTTCCAGCAAGCACTCATGAGTCATGGGTAGAAATTAAAAAAAAACCCAAAAACAAAGAATCAAACCTAGGTTGGAAGGTTAGTAGAGTAATTTCTAGCATTTATAAGCTACATAAGATAACATCATGTATTTATGAAAGATTTTATTCTTAACTGGTGAAGACTTACCAAAGCACAAACTTGGGGTCCCTTCCACCATGTACACTTAAACACAATTTAAGAATCTAGCTATGAGGACATAATAAAGGTAACCTAATTGCAAGAAGTGTTGAGGTTGCGTGGCGTGGGGTTGTTTCAAAAGGTTTGCTGCAAAAGTCACCATAAAGTTACTTTCAATCCTTTTTTCAATGGCTACGCACACCTCCATTTAAAACTACAATTATAGATGACATTAAATCACTGTGCATTTCACCTAGCTTTGTAGACATGTCACAAAACAAATATTAGCACCAAAATTGCAATGTGACTACAATTTCCTTCACCAGATCTATTAATACACCTCATGAAAATTACACTCAGTCTTTACAGCTTGGTTTTCACTAGCACTACTTTAATTTCAATGACTGATTAACCTTTCTGGAGAAAAACAGCCCTCTTTAAAGATGTAACACTCTCTCTCTAAAGTGAGATCAAATCCATTCAACACTCCCACTCACAATGCTCTTGAGAAGAACCAGGGAAGAGAGGAGAAAATATATTTTAAAAACATGCCCAGACATTTCTTAAACAAGGTAATGTGACATAAAAATCCAAATCTTTCAAAAATACTTTGTATCTCAGTTTTAATAACAGCTTTGTCCTTTATATATGTTCTCCTTTCAGATCTATTCTTCTCAGAGCAGGATAGGAACCATTGGTCTTCTGTCTTGCTGGATACCCACTCAGAAATGCTAAGGTCCACAATGGGGTGGCTATTTGGCTTGCTGTGATTAAATCCCCCAAAAACAAGTGTCCAGAGCAAAACACAGAAAAGCAGAGATGAGACTGAAACAGAAACCAAGGCAGGAATCCTGAGGTCCAGGTGAAGAAGGAAATTGGAGCAGGAGGCTCACCATGGGGGAATGCTCCATCCACCAGGAGATCTCCAGAGGGAAGAGCTGGGGAGCACTTCTCCTCATAAGGCATCACCTCTGCACTGTGTGCAGTTAGGCATGATGACAACACTAGTTACAGTTGCTCTGGGGTCAGGGCACCAGCTGTACAGGTTAAAAAGCAGTATCTCCTGTATTTCTGATTGGTAACTGGGAACCTGACTGGTTACTGCCTCTGGAGTTCTTGCTGCCCCATAGACTGAAACTGCATACAAGGAGAACCATGCAGTGCATACTATAATTGCTTGCTGATATCAGCATATCAAAACTGCAAGGCAATAATACAGAGCTGGCAGTCATGGACTTCTAGATATGGAGCAAAGTAGGTCAACAGGTAATACCACCTGGAATGAGATATCAACCTTTAATACAAGTTCACAGGCACTATCATCCACATTACTGTACAACAGCCAAAGACCTCTTCATGTTTCTGTCCCTAGCATAAATGTCATTTCAGTTGTAAGTATTCATTTAAGCCTCTAGTCATGATGAGGCAAATTTTCTGGTCAACCAGTGGCACTGCACCGCTCTGACATGCATGACACCTTATGATGCTGAAGGTGACTTAAGCTTCCCTCATCAGACTGGGCTCTCCAGGGTTGCATGGGGCATGGTGTTGACAAGGGGAAAACCACTGCCCTCTCTTCTGCTGCTTGCAGCCAGCATGCCTCTGCCCTGGAGATCTTTCTTCTCCTCCCCCTCACACCCCTTCCTGCTCTGTTCACAACAAGCAGGACCAAAAGCCCTGGCTTTCACCTCTAGCTCCCACACAGCCACACCATGATGCTGTAGCACCTGACACCAAGGACTAACAGGTTGGTAGGAATGGCACACAGTTTGTCCAGCTCTAGGCCCACAGGAGTGTTTGAAAGAAATTACCTCCAGAGAAAGACTTGCAAAAAGTCTCTTTGATGTTTATAATGAAATAGAGAGTGAAAACAATAAATAATGTAATTTTGTATTCATACAGTGAAAGGGAGGGAAGTGATATAAAAAAAAATTGTAATTTTAATGTCTCCTTCCAGATTTTTAGACAATTAGATCAGCAAGATATTCTAAATAGCCTCTGAAAATTAACTTGAGCATCAACTACCCGTGAAAAAGAAGCAAAGCAAGAGTCAGCACAAGCATTTCCTCGGGTATAGCTCAGCGTGCTCTCACCGTTACCCTGACAACCAGCTGGCTCTTGGCTCCTTGGCAATTGCTGTGGATACAACAACTTTTAGATTCCTCATTATAACATTATTATTGTTACAAGGCACACACAAAAAGTGCTGAAGGAACAGTTGTGTCAAATTTAGCCTGTGCACCCAGGTAAGGAACACTTAGAAAGTCTGACTTTTAAATAGTTCCTAATGACTGAGGCACAGCCTAATTTTAGAGAAATATCAAACAAAAAAAAAGTCTGTAGGTGCTTTGATTCCTTGATGGTAAGAATCCTGTAACTGCCTAGACAGTCATATGTTGAAATGTGAACTCCTTGTCTGGCTTTCTGAGCCTGGGACATAGCCTTCTCTTCTGAGACTAAACCCTTTTCTATTCTGAGGAGGTAGGCTGATACTCATGTTAGTGGTCTCAGTGGCCACATTTACTTGTTTTGCAGAGCTTAAAAAATTCTTTGTGATCTAATGTCTCAACCATAACAATCCTGCTTCAAGAATTCAAAAGAGGAGATTTTTAAAACTGTGAGACTTGGACCAAAATGAAAGCCTGGATTTTTCCAAGGTACTAATATACTTAAATTCAGTCTTCACCCCTTCCTTTTCACATCAACAAGCTTTTCCATTAAATTAGAAGTCTGGCCATTGTCATCTTCTGCCCATCTAGGAAATCATCATTATTTTAAGGGCTTATCCCAGGTTGAAATGTTACCAGCAATACACATAACAATCTAAATATTGTCTGAAAGCAGCCCAAAGCAATGCCGCTTGTTTTTCTTTGACTTTCACCAAGCCCCCACTACTATCTCACCACCATCCATGAGAAAGGACGTGTCAGTAATTGAAAGGCTTCTGGGACACGTTATGCTCCCAACTGCTCTGGTGTAGAACTGAAGCCGTTCCATCAATTTCCCATTTCAGATAACTCTACACTTACACTTCTGCACGAGAACAGTCTTTGGCTTTCTATATGCTTCTACTCGGCTCTGTCCAAATATACTCAAAAGCACAGACCCTTTGTCAGTCTAACACATTACCAGATACTGATTTATAATGTGCATTATAGACTCTTGGCCAGAAAAAGCAGACATGAATCAGCTGTGACAGTATGTTTTCTGCTAACGCATGATCATCCAGAGACTATTGACATAGCCAGTGAGCGGCTGCCATTTACATCTTCGCAGGTTTCAAAGTTTAGATGTCACGGAGAAAGTTTCATTTCATTCTCACTCTCTCCTAAATAACCCAGTTACCCACACAGTCTTGTGTTCCTTAGCATGCAAGCAAACATATCATCCTGTCATTCTTCTTACTCCTATTTATATTCATTACATTATTAACAGCTGTACTGTTTATCAAATAGAGGCTTTCACGGATCATGCAACAGAAAAAACAGATAAAGCGATCATTTAATTGTAACTTTTAAGCTCTGTTGCTACACACTTGATTTAGAACCTAATGGGTTTATTAATACAGCAGAACAAACAAGACCAAAAACCTTCTGTCTTTTCAATTCAAAGGAAACCTCACAAAACTTGTCCATTGTATCACGTTCACCCAAACATATTATCCATCAAAACATCACGTTATTGAAAGGCTCTTGACCAAAAATAGAGGATGAAAAGTAACCTTCTGGTAAGTTTTAGTTAAGCAGACATTCCAATGAGTTCAGTCTGCAGTCTGTCCCTCACATGAAGTCAATTTTTTGTTGGGTCCTAGGAAGAGTTACAGAGAGTAGAAACGTGCTCAATAGCTATCCAAGTTGTTATACAGCCTCTCTAGTATCACCACTGCACTCTGAAGACTGCCAGACTGATTACAGACTCTTTGCACCTTCTGTGCAAAACAGATTTGGAGTCACAGGACCCACACACTTGTGGCTCTTAGGGATGATCCCCTACATCTCTGGGGCATAAGATCCCATCACAAAGCCAAAAGAACAACACAGTCTGAAGGCAATAATAGCAAGGATCATCGAAACAATGTTAAGCTGAAGAAGAAATAATCACATATTTGTTCACATGTTAATGAAACAAATATACATCACTGCAAATTCTCATGCCTCTGTCCAAACTGATCATGGTCAAGAAGGCATGAGGTATCCAGCTACCCAGACAGAACTGACTCCTCACTAGCTTCTAGGCAAGCAAAACCTGAAAATGAAATACTGGCCAACCAGTATGTTAGACATATTTCTTTAATTAGGTGCTACAAAAATACTGCCCTTATTGTAAAATTAAGAGATAGAATTATTCCTGTTTGCAGTCTATTTTTGAACTTAGTACAATATGCTAAGAATGAACACATTAAACTTCCTTTAAAGCTTAATTTCCCAGTGCATTATAAAATTATATAACATTGTATTGCCTGGTGATGTGCATGTTGACTACCACAATTAAGTACCAGGTAGTTTCCCTCAAAGATAAAAATAGTATATGAGGGAAAAAAGGGTCCCAAATTCCCTGAGAACAGGGCGTTGGAGGTTTTCACTGCCCAGAAAGTATGGTGAGAAAACCATGACTACTGTAGCAACTACTTACAGCACACCCCTCTGGATCATGCATCCCTGTAAGAGCTTCTTACGGTTTGCAGGAAAAAAGATGAAGGATAAGTTTGCATTTTCATGAATTTTCATTTCCAGACTCCTCACTAAGTGGAGTCCACTGGTGAACAGACCTTGACTCACTTGTCTAGACGGTGGTGTAACCTGGGGACAGAGGCTTTATGTCTGTCCATTTGTAGCACTGCCTCAACACCTGAACAAGAGGCCTCTTCTGCTTTTGTGCATCCCCAGCTAGCACAGCACACTGCAGATCCTCTCCTGACAGGCTACTTTGGTCCATCCAACCTGTCCTGGGCTTTCTCCACTGGCATCCCATTGAAAAGTTGGTCAAATTAAAGATCTTGGTCCTCTCTGTAAATGGGTAATCAATCAATCATCTGCATTCAGGATCTCTACGTTAGCTTGTAACACGCAGATGAAGGGTAAGCAATTCTGCTCCCCCGACTCAATGGCGTTTCCTTCAAAAGTAGGAAGATGTGGTGCATTTCTTCCACCTTTCATTCACAGCCATGTACAGACAGCAGCATAGACCTTCAGAAATCATTTAACAATTTGCTACCAAAGTACTATACAAAGAAGACGGTCAGGATGAACCAAGAAAGCATTAGAGTACTGTGGTAGTGAGTTATGGTGCATGGACTTTAGTAGACCAGGCTAATAAAAACAAATTAATATACTAAGAAAAAGCAAGGAATGAAACTGAAGGCTCAAATCATTCAAATAAAGCTTCTGAATGGCAAACAACCAAATCCATTGAGCACATGCTTTCTTTTAAGTTTCAAACTTAAAGCACAACCTTAAAGTTAAACACAAAATTAATTACTTTGCTAAGACAGAACCCTTGAGAGCCGTTCACCCAAATGTGAAGTGTAAAACAGAGTTTAACAGACACATTTGCAGGCTCTCTTAATTGTCACTGCCATAATTCAATTTTCCCTTAATAACATGCAGTGACATTTTCACATAAACACTACATCCTATAGCTTTCAAGAAAAGCAGAGACTAGAAAAAATACCTTGAATATCACTATACTGTTCAAAGCAAGGTGTAGTTTGCCAGGAGAGTTGTTATCATTATTAACATTACCACCATCATAATCATTGTTACTTTTATTAACTGGACAGCAGATAGAAAAACAAACTTTCAGGCATAAATTCTTCCTCCCTGAAACTATAATTTCCAATGCAAGGACAGACACATTGCAATTCATTATGGAAGAAACATTGAATGATGACAGGACTGTCTTGGAGAAACCAAGGCCACTTGCAAAGACAGCACAAAGTAAAATGCCAGCAGAGAGAGAGGAGCCAGGCAGAATGCTACCCTGTCTCTGTCTATTGAAGAAGCTACATCTTGCAGCTAACATGAATGCAGCAAGTGGGGTGTTCATCAGTTTTGCTTAGTGTTTGAGGACAGAGTCTGTATAAGCAAAGTTCTGCCTTGCAGTACTTAGATGATTGAATCTCAGTTACTTGCAATCAGGTCTTGCCCTCCATCTCCTTGTGCCCCTCTTCCCCACAGCCAGCATCCACCCTGGGAGAGACCAGAGGCGACCCTGAGCACAGGGTGAGCAAGGAGGAGATGTTAGAGTGGGCATCCAGAGGCAATGTTCATGGAGCTGGAGGCTGCAGACCCCTGGCACTCACCAGGATGCAGTGAGTTGGGGCACCAACCACTCTATTGCTGGCAGGCACATCTCCCCAGTGCAGTACAGCCTCCCCACAGCCACACCAGGGCAGTGCCTCACCAATCTGATCCTGCCCCTGCACCAGCTAGTCTTACGAACATGGGATTTTGTGGCTACAGCTTTTAGGACTAGGGCAGACTGTGGTGTGCGTATTGGTTGTTATAGTCAAGTCCTCGCTAACCTCAGTTATCACTGATTATTGAATATTAGCCTTGTTCTCTATCACCTTTAGTCCCCAGAAGGCAGAATATAAGGAGGAATACTAAGAATATATAACACAGAGAAAAATATAATGTAAAAAAAAAAAAGTCCTTTACAAAAATTGATCCCCCTCTGTGTAGTCTTCCTCATTTATCCATATGTATTTGTGTGCTAGTAATAGTTAACATCCAACCCAGATTTACCTTGTGTCCTAAATTTTTCTGTTCTTTTTCAGTTAGAGATGCCAAGGTCTATAAAATCAGAGCTCTTTACAATTAACTCCCGTAAGAGCACAAAACTCTGTACTGCTTTGCTCATTGCCCAGTTCTCCCCACTAAAGTAATGATAGCTAAAGTAAAGCAAAAGAAAGATTATTAAATATTGCACGTGTGCACGTGTACATCTATGTGTACACGACGTGATGGGAACTGTACTCATCTTATTCTGTGGAGACAGACAAAGAGACAGGTTCAGAACAGGACCTTGACAAAGTCATGCTCAGTGGTGGGTTCCTAACAGAACCCCAAGACCATTCACTGCCTGGCACATCTATCATCAGCTCAGCCTTTTAGCCAGCACGCTTCTTTGCTGTCTCTGAATGCAGCGACTCCTGCTCTTCTTGGCATAGCTTTTGTGAGTAGCTCTCAGTCAGCCCAGCTGATACAGCTGAGTGCTTCTTGGACCACTTCTGCCTGAAGATGCTAAGTGCATACACAGTTTCTGAGGTTTGGACAAAAATTCTCAGGGATTTTCTGGTACTCTGTCTCACTGAGATTATGAACATCTGTGTGGTCTCTTCATTCATGTGAGGAAATAACTGCCTGCAAAAAAAAAGTCCTCTCATGCACAAAAGAGCTGTAACCTCCAATGAGAGGTTCTCATTCTCTCTCCAACCTCAGAGAATGTTTCCTGCTTCTTTTGGTGCATACTTGCTTTTCTTTTAGATAGCATATTTGTCACAACCAGCTCTAGTGTTCCCTAGGCAAAGATAAAATAACTCACTTCTATTTCAGAGTTTGCAGTGCTCTAAGCTACTTGAAAGGATAGGGACATGCACTGGGTAACTACAGTCTTTATATATATGCATGGGAGTCAGTTAAACTGAATGATTAAAACATATGCTGGTGACCTAATCAGATTAAAAGAAAAAAAAACAATGTTTCCAGCTCCACTGAAGTCAAGGAAGACACCAACTCATAGGCATCCTAGGTCATATCACATCATACATTTGCAAGTTACCCTTGTTGTGCAATGACATTGAACATCAGTTGAGGATCTCTCCCTGGCTGTCCCAGTCCTGCACAGAACAAGATGTAAATGATCGTCATTCAAATCCAGGAGCCACAGAGGATACTTAGACATTAGGAAGTTCAGGTTAAGCCAAGGCTGCATTCCACTCCTCATACACTTGCTATAGCACTTGGAAAGATTCTGGCCAGCCTCTACAATCAAGTCTAGGACTTATGTGATCTTTTGTAGAAAAGGTATTCAAACAAATCCCAGACTGGCATATTTTGCACTACTCTCCTCAGCTGACAAGGATTATATTTATTTGCACTAATTAGTCTGAAGTTATGGGAGTCTAAAATTAACTTCACATTGTAATTTAGAACCTGATAGTGATTTGTGTCTAACCCACAAATTAGATACTGAGAGTTATATTCAGACTTCTCCTTTGAGACACCTAAGGGTAGCATTCCAACACCTACAATTTATGCTTCTCACCCCACCAGACTATCTAAATTAGATTATTTTGTTATCTTGGAAAAATGGAGTAAGTTGCTTCTAAAAACCTTCAAGAGGACAGTTCAGTGAACCTAGACTGACAGTGCAAAGTCTGCACTTTCTTGTAAGACAATTCAGTGGCCCCACAGGGTAAGCCTTGCAATTCAAAATGCCGAGTTCTCTTTTGGCCTGTTGCATGGAGGAAGTAGATGCCCTTTACGAGTTACGTTATTAGACAGTTCAATTGCCAGAAGAGGACACTGGATCTGCCAATCCTCTTCAGCCTGAATCCAGGGCTCCCACTGACATGTGAGTGGTTTTTTCTTCAAGCAGGACATTGGCTGCGCATCCTTTTTTTGCTACTGGTGCGGGCTGCAGTCCTATGTCATGCAGTCTGTCAGCTGGGGCATTCAGTGAACATCAGTCTTGGCTATACTGGATATTTGGGGATGGGTGACCAGGGCATTGCTTCTGCAAGAAGCATTTCTCCTGCTTTTTGCACTTGCTGATTGAGGGCCAAGTCTGTGCTCACCAGTCGCCCTGGATTCCCTTCCACTGACGTAATGGAGCACACTCCAGGAATCTGCCAACACTGTGCTGAATCCTGGTGGATACACACCTTTTCCTTTCTGTCTTTGGCTTCCATCAGTGTTCCTATTTTTTTCTATCAGTTTCAAGAAAAGACAAATATTTGGCTGTTTTACTCAAAGAATAATATTTTGACCCAGTTTTTATTATCACCAGGCCCTGTTTGTTGCAGATCCTCAGCTCTGGATTGCCCGGGCCTCACTAAGGCTATCCAACTCTTTTTATCAAGACACATGCTTAGCTTTAAAAACAAAGTTCTGTCCCAACAACTCCAGTGCTGTAAGTGTTTAACTAACAGGAATGGAGATAAACACGCGCTTAAATCCTTTGCTAAATGAGTGTCCCAGAGAGGAAGAGGATTAAGACTCATGTCCATTGATTGTGTGTGATTTTAAACTATTGCAGGTTCTACTAAACTTTCTCATTAGAAAGCACAGCAGGCCATTCACTTTGAAGAGCACTGTTTATTTTATTTCATTATATCAGAATGTAGTTTAATTTTTTCTGTTAGTCCATGAAGTCGAGCCTGAACCTTTATTAGGGTCTCTGCTCAGTTCCTCTATCTATGAAATCAGCAGCTTTCCATTTACTTCAAGGGTAAATAAACCACTAAACTTCAACCTGGAGTAAAATTTTGCAAATTAGAAACTTTCCCAGACCCTCAGCTGAGCCACTTCGTCTTCACGCTCCTGGCCATCCAGTGGGAAGCAGCATGTGATATCCTGAGCTGTCCAAGGTATTTCAAGACTGCAGCACTGAGTGTAATTGCAACAGTTAAAATGCCTACTTAGCCATTCCTAATTGAATATGCAAATTGCAAAACCTACATTAACATCTCAGAAATCTGTGATTCTGTACCCACTAGTGTTTATTTGCAGTTTGAACAGTTTGTTTCTGGAAGAAGAAAATAAAGCTTTCAATCTTGTCCATTAAATTATTCTACCAGCTGTCACCTTATTAAAAAGTCTGCAGTTATTAATAAAACTACTTAAAACTACTCACCAGAAATTGCAAATTTAAGAAAAATCTCCCTTCCCCCAGGGCTTCCTTGTAAAGGTTCTCAGATTCACTGACAGCCTCAAATACGTATCTCTCATCCTGCCAATATTCCTGTATGCAATACAGCAGAACCTAACAAGAATTCAAAAGGAGATTTTCAGATCCAAAAGTGAGGGAGAATAGAATGGATTTTTAATGTGATAAAAACTGCCAAATCACAGTACAGAAATTCTAGGTAAACATTTTTCTTTCTCTGTATTCATTAAAAAATGGTGTAAATTAAGAAATAAACCAGGAAGAAATAGAACACATGATTTACAGGAGATGGAGGGGAAATGAAAGAATTGTAAAGAAAAAGATGTAACATTCTCTTGTGCACCACAGAGAAAAATATCAAGATTTATCTGAAAAAGTAATTTTAGGTCAACAGGCGTCAAGAAAGTAAAAATTTATTACCAGACTCCATCATCACACTTCCTCAGCTGAAGAAAGAGACTTCTAATGGAAAAAAAAAATGACAGTAGAAATCTCCTCTCACACATAGGCAAACAAAAATAAACTCAGAAATAAATTATGATGTTAAACTCATCAATTCTGCGTGACACAAACAAAGATGAATTGTGACATCAGGTTAATAAGTTGATACAATTCAAGGTATTCAACTATTGTTAAAGCCCTGCTTGTGTGGATTTTGTTAACTCTGCACCTCTAGCTTATTGGGTTGCTATCTAGAGCTCATCCAACTGGAATTGGCACGGTTTATGTCCATTTGTTCTGAGCAGGAAACAAAAATGAAACTACTGCTGGATTTGAGCCATGACTATTTCAAGTGTGGGGCAAATGAAGCAAACACCAAACTGAGATCCAGAACACAAGTGCTAGTGAAAGCCTGGAAAGGAGACAAACTTTCACTTTGTAGCACTGCTATCAGTAAGAAGGAGGGGGGGAAAGCTGCTACGCTTCTCCTATTTCTGATCTGGGGGAAAGCAGATCAGTGTGATCACAGTCACTGTGATTATCTCCAGTAAGAAAGAAAGAAAGAAAGAAAGAAAGAAAGAAAGAAAGAAAGGAAGAAAGATCATTGCAGGGAGAAAGATAGAAAGAAAGAAGGAGAGGAAACGGAGCTAGCACAGATATGTTTTTTTGACATGCCTCCATCATTTTTGCTTATGAAGAGAAAAATTACTTACCTCATCCAAAATGAGCAGTTCAATCCTGTTTATGTGGAAATACAAGTGGTTAGTAGTTTAATCACCATCATGCAGGCTAGCCAGACTTCCTGCTCATATATGTTTTCCTCTAGACAGTGACAAATTTTTATTTATTTTTTTTTTAAGCATCTTGGTCATTCTTCATTTTTTACTAAACCAATCAGAAAGTTCAAATTGTATTCAGTTGGCACTGAATAGGATGAATAGTACTTCCAGTCTTTTAAAAGTTGGCAGTATTCTTCTTCCAGCTGATCAGCCCTCTGAGATGGTGCTTCCGTCACGTTCTGTAAAGTAACACCACCAGACTGGCATCAAAAAGGGGCCTTCCATGTGAATAACCAAAAAGAAACAAAGTCATTACATCCCACAAGGCATGTCTCTGTCTTTTGATTTTGGAACCACCCCCAGACTTGTCATCCATCTATTTGGACACCCAAGAGAACCATCCCACCATCCTTCTTCCAGCCTTATGTCAGTTCAATTTCTTTGCTTGCTAATAAGTCAAACCAATTCCCATCAAAACTCACAGTGTAGTGCTCTCAAACTGTAGCCCATCTCATCACTCCAATTTATTTCAGTCCTTTTAGAAACCATGCGTGTTCTGTTGTATCCTAATTTCAGTATACTTACAAAAGGCTAAGTCTGTCCTTTTCTGAGATTCTTACTATTACTGGAACATGGACAGGCAGATGGAATAACGCTCTTTTTCCTCACACTCAATCCTAGGAATGATAACATTTGCAATAAATATTTAAGGGTAACCCCAAGGCTTAGAACAGAATGAAAATTAATACAAATCCATACTTTTATAGTAATGATTATATCAAGAATGTCTCATTTATAAAGTCACCAGCATCTTCAGACTCTACTTCAACCAACAAGGCTTCATTCAGTGGAGTGTTCAGTCTTGGGGAAATTGAAAAAAACCTTATTGTTTACATCTTTGGATGTTACAAATTCTTATCTTGATACACTGGAAATGTTTGAGATTAATTAACTTTACTTTCTTTACATGATAATTCTGCTTGTTTGTCTCCAACCGCTTTCCTCAGTTTTAAATAGATTGTCTGATAAATGTACAGAGAGATGCCTGACAATCATTAAGCACTAATCGCTCTTTTGCAGTATAGATCAACAACATTCAAATTTAGTCAAATCAGAGGGTGAAAGAGGTGCCAAGAAAATTTAACAATAAAAGAACAAAGAGTGAAAAATAAAATTAGCTCAAAATTATGCAGAGAACCACACTGGGAGATGTCTTCTCCACATAACATTGACATGGACCTGAGTACCTGACAGCTAACTTCAGCCAGCATCCCCACCCACAGGCCCAGGAGCCCTATTTTGTCTCAGCCTGGAGAAATCAGTGTCTATGCCAGCAGTGCCATAATGGTTGCCCCAGGCCCTGCCTCCTGGTGGACCTCATTCTCTGCTGTGGTAGTTTATCTCCTGGATAGATCCCTAGGACAGACGCTGTAGCTTGTCCCCCACTCTGTCTTTGGCCCTGTCCCTTGGATGAACTTTGGCCTCACATCATCACCTTATCTCCAGCCCTGGCCCTGGCCCTGTCCTTGACCCCTTCTCCTTACTGGACTCTCAGGATGGACCCTGGCCCTGATTCATCCCCTCAATGCATTAAGAGTGGTCAATGGACCCTGTTGCCCTTTGTCTCTATCTGCTGAGCTCAGACCCTGCAGAACAGTGCCCTTTGGTGAGGGCATGGTTGGCCCTGTCATCTCTTTGGCCCTTCAGGATCAACATGCCCTTGTTGTGCCCTGACAGACTTTTCTAGACTCGAATGTACTAACTCTGAGCTGCACACCTTCCTTGAATAGGTGATATGATCCATTTAGAAACCATGACAAATTACTCTTTTTGTTTCTTTTCCCCAGATAGGCATTTATAACATTTTGAAACACAGCATCTTGTTTGTAGCAATGGACTGAAGCTTGGGTACAATGACTGTAGTAACTAGTTCCTTCAAGTTTGCAATATATGGACTTGAGGTTCACACAAAAGCTGCAACAACATCAAAAAAATCAAAACTGGAAAGAGGAGAACAATCCTCTAAAAACTCTTTACAAAATAAGGCATTTGGGGAGTTAATTCCAAAACCACCCACATCAAAAGCTTCTGCGTCTAAAGAACTTCCCAGAATAAACTTATCAGTTACCTCTCCTTGTTCATCAGACCACTTGCTTTTCCAGCCTCCCTTATTGTCTCTAGCACATTCCCATGCCCCTCTCCAGAACAGGTAGCTGGTAGGTGTCTACGACCTGCAGTCCAGAGTAAGGAGGTGTTGCTCACACACACAGTGAGTCTCAAAGCAGGGTGAGTTGCCACAAAGCACTGGAAGATGCAGAAATGAGACTGTTGTGCCTTGCTTGCCACCCTGTAGTCCTTCCTTGTAGTCCTGCTAAGAACAGCATCTTGAAATGCAAAATAACTTAGGAATTTGTTTCCTGTTCTGTTTTCATCATTCACCTAGGTCGTGTAGAGCCCTATAGAGGTAAATGGAATATTTGGGCTGTTGTGACTTTAGACTAAAACATTTCTGTAACAAACCTATATTTTTATTTGAATGCCACTACCAGCAAGATCTTGCATGGTAATGCCACAGTACTATTACAGGCAGACCCCAGAATATTACAATTAAGTTTGTTGGCCTACAAACTCTTAACAGAATACAGAGCTTACTCATGTGCATTACTACTTTACTAGAAGTTGAGATTATAAAGAAATACGTGAATCAAAGAAAAGTATCGTTTTTCCTACTAAACCTTTTTAGTGGCACAGTCTGTCACTGTGAAAAACTGAAATGATTAGGCTTTCATAGAGTGACTAGACTTTTTAATACTCACAGACTATCATTTTCAAAATGACAAATCTAAAAGTAGGCTTTTAATCTTGCATATATAGGATTTTCAAAAATACCAGTGTGATTTAAGAGTCTCACTAAATTCAAAATACATTTCCTAATTAAGAAATGCAGTTTATTTAGCTCTCATGACTTGCCAAAGTTATTAGAAAATGTTACCAGACAGATATGACATGGACAATGTCTATCAATCTCCTTTTTTTAAGGAAGATTTATTCTTTACTGTCTTTTCATGGCAAGCATGGAACTAAGCAGTAAAACAATTTATATCAAAGCTGAAATTCTGCTGGTTACTACAAATCTAATAGAAGAAGTACAAGAAAAAGAATATTCAAAACTTACAGTTTAAAATTATGACTAAAAACCTAGCTATATATATTAAAACTGATTTTTCAAATGTATACGTACAGGCATAGAAGTTCTACCAAATGCCTGACACGAGGCAGTGGAAGAACAGTCTGCTCAAACTCTTTCCATTGTTCTAGGTCCATTTTCTCTGTACTGACCCAAGACTAAGTCAGCTTGAATAAAACTGTGTCCATTATCAGAGCAAGCTCCAACATGATACATTTGTGTACATGTAGGTTGTCATAAAAAAAATATTTCCATTAATTGAAAAAGTGGATAACTAGTGTGACCAGATACCTTCAGAGGATGAAATGGATTCAGTGCTAACCACATCACTCTCACTAGCTGTTGTGAAGCAGCAATACACACCCTGTGATCCAGGAAATCTTGTTCTCCAAAAAATGGATGCTGACATGGCAGTTATTGAGTCCATGCAGATCCAAATCTCACCTGCTTCTGAAGAACTGCGTAAACACTCCATGCTGGGACCACTCAGCTGGGATTCAGCTATTTCATGACACATCCAATCTGTGCTGATATAAGAAACAGTTCTAATTTAAGAAGCTTATACAACGAGGTTGTATAGAAAATAGGCTGTAGAGAAGACACAGCATATCTTTGATAGCCTTTAGGTGGTTTCTTCATGAGGAAAGCTTCCCTTTACAAAAACAGTATAGAAAGTATACGGCCTTTGCAATCACAAAGACCTTATCAGAACATAAATATTTGCATTTTGGTAGAAAATATGAACAGTGAGTAATTTTGGGGACTGGTGGGCTCAGTTCTTCGCTGTTGTCAAATTGAATTAGCATCAAAGGATCTGCCTGAATAAATATACCTCAAAGGTAACCACAGGCTTGTTAGTGTATTTGCACAGGGGATAAAGACCCTAAATGGTAGGACCTTTTTTGTTCCATTCATGTAATCCTGTTTCTTTAGTCTACACAGTTAACAATTTCCTGCTTCCCAGTGGAATATACTGTAAAAAATTATTTCTAAGCCCACTTTACTGCCTTTAAAGACTAACCAGCTGGGGAAGTCCTCAAATACATTCCTGTTTGAAAATTGCATATTAAAACCAGAGTGTTACTATAGAACAGCTTTTCTGTATTTTCTCCTTGATATGATTTTCAGAGTCAAAATTCCCAAATGTTTCCTTGACAGTCTCAAACAAGTGTGCCCTGCCTTGTTCTGTGGCTAAGCCTGGCTAGCTTCTGTAAAAGGATGTCATCTAACTCATTGAATGTCTAGATATTAGGTTACTTGTTCATGTTCTCTCCAAAGTCAGTAGAAAGCTAGGCACTGCCATAAGGAAACTCATCCCATCCTCAAACAAGTGTATCAGACAGACTGCCTGGATCATCTGCAGCTGTCCCCATGGGTAGCCTAGACAGTAGGACTTCATCAGACACCTGTAGTGTGAAACACTTGTCTAACCTAGGTCTGCAGTGCCAACCAATATTGCCTGTCACGTCCAAAAGGTCCCTGCCTCTCCTACAGCTCCTGTGTCTTTTCTGCCAGCCTCATGTAGATGCCTCAGATATCCTACAGTGTCTCAAACCTCATTACATGACTATATTTTGGCAGCTGAATCATCTGCTGCTTATAAGGCACATGTTTAATGCTTGGTGTGATCTATCACATATAGATACATGAAAATTATGTCTAACCTATATAATGCCCATTGACAGATCTACCATGACACATTTAGTTTTAAATAGGGGTTGTCATAATGTTCTGGCCAGCAAAACAGCTGAGCATGCACAAATACACTTTGCAAACCTATCTTGGGGTTTCTGTACCCTATCCTCTCCTCATTCCCAGTCTCCAAGTAATCTTGTAAGCAAACTGTCAGCCTGTCTCCTTCATTTCTTCCAACAACTCTTCACTTCTCTTAAATTTCTTGCCATTACAAGCAGTGGTAGTGGTACCTTCATGGTCATTATTGACATCATCACTGGTTTGTTGCTATGGTAGTAAAGTCATCATCGTCATTATCACCACTTATTTGTACTAATGCCTAGAAACTTCAGTTCAAAACAATAACCTTGCTCCCTTAGTTTCAAGAAAGAGCACCTGTCCCAGAGAGCCCAAAATCTAAACAGATAAGAAGACAGACAGTAGGAGAAGAAAACTAATTTGAATGCAGACATCCATCCTAATAAGCAGTGTCTTCATCATAATTTTCATGGAAATAATTTCTCTTGAAAAGTTAGCAAGGCTGTAAATGGCATTAACTGCGCTAATATATGTCCTCCAGCACACGCCCTTAACATCAGAGTCCCTGCATGACATTCCAGCAGCAAGGGTAACTCTATTGCCAGACTTGCCAGCCAGCTCTGGATGCACCTACCTCTAGTGCATCCCAGTTTAAGGTCAAGTTGTGGAAGATTCTTTAAAAAATGAAACAACAAACAAAATTCTACATGTATCCTGAGACATTCTTTACCAATGGCAGGATATAATACAGTTAACAAGATAAAATAATTGGTCAACATCAAATGATGGTAATAATGTAATACAGAGATAAGCATATCTGTCACTTGGGTATTTTTAATTTAGTGGCTTAATTTAATATTTTAGGAAACTAATTTAATATTCTTTGCTTCCGTTTTGTGGATCCATCAGCATGTTTTAATCATTCTGTTTGATTTTCCATTAATTTCTGTTGGAGTAGCACTGCTCTAAGGTTTCAATAATCTAATCTGCTTTTTTTTTTCCTTGCTGATTTATAATTTAAATTTAAAATTTGGTTTGTCCTTTGATAATTTAATCTGTTTTTTAAACAAGTAATATATGGTACTGGAGTCAGATCTCTGTAACAGGAAACAATAATCTTCCTCTCTTTTCAGAGATTATCTTTCAACCTTCTCAAAAACTTTAGGAAAATGAATAGGCAGAGGCTAACTTGTTTCTTCCGAAATGAACTCTCTGAACAACCATGTAGGAAAGGAGAGTTTCTTCTGACACATTGCTGACTCCTACAAGGATTATAGAAGTACTTCACAGTGGGTCTTAGGGTCACAAGTCTTCAGCATCCTCATATACAATTGTTGTCTTACTCCATGTGTTACTTCACATAAATGAACACACTCACAAAAACATCACTTACCAGCAAAACAGAATCCCTGTATCAGCTGATAACAACTAAATAACAAGGAAACAAATAGTAACTGTCTAAAAACGTAGGTTCATAGATAAAGAAGCAAATGGTGGAGAGGAAAGTTTTTATTTGCTACAACTAAAATTGACTGGACCATTGTGAGATTAATTTACTAAGTTTGTTCATATTCACCCAAAATTGACTGGACCATTGTGAGAAGATTAATTTACTAAGTTTGTTCATATTCACCTCCATGGGATTCTGCAGCAAGATTTAAATTGTTGTAGTGACTGGATATCAATCTTGCTGAGGCTCGGTATTCAGTGAGTGTAACATTAGCAGTGAGTGGGAGAAGGAGCACTTTCCACAAGAGTTTGGTGGGGGCAGAGAGTTAAAGTGTAAAAGCCTTATTGTCATTTTCATTTCACCTATTTGCAGACAACTGAGTGGACCTCTACTTTCAAGTCAGGGCAAAATCATTGAGTCAAAACCAAAGTCAATCTCTTGGAAAGGCTATACAGGACATTTTGACACGCACCAATACAATACAGGAAGACTGAATAACAACAAAGAGGCACCTAGTGACCAAGAAACAACTATTTCAGAGTAGTGTGAGATGATTTAGACAGCCAGTGAACTTAGCAATAGCTGAGATAATTTAGCCTGCATACAAAGCTTCAGATAGTTCTGTTCTACATCATAACAATTTGCAGTATATTAATTTCTTTTATGCCATAGGAAACTCTTATACCTGGAAAATTTCAGTATTTTTGCCATACTGTTTTTGGTTTGCACTGTAATCCCATGACTTGTCCCATCAAGGATCTCTAGTCATCTCCCCTCACTCGTTTCTGATGCTTGCTTCCAGTCCGAGTACTCTTGCCTAGGCAATCTCCGTGGTAGCTGAGTCCTGGTATCATCCACCAGACTCCCTTGCCAGGCTCTTTCTCCAATTTCTGTTCTTATTACTGTATTTTAATCTATTTTCAGCAGTGGAAAATAGGTTCTAGGTTCTAGATTCAGTAGCAGAGTCATTGAGAGCATGTCCCTTTTCTCCCCAAAGAAGCATGGACCCCAAATAGCCTGTAGGTGTCTGAAGCTGGAAAGATGCTGCTCAGCTTAGCTCTCAGCTGGAACATGCTAATGAAAAATGAAATTCCAAAAGGATACCTGTTGCTAAATCCATATTTAAGTTCCAATCACACAAGGTGAAGATGTACTTCAAGAAAAGGTTGTTAAATGTTTCACTGGAGAGAAAATCACATGGTTTTTACTTGAGCCTCTTATTGAAGAGAAATTAATTATTTAAGTTAAGGTCTCCTCTGTCCTTCAAAAAACATCCACCAAAGGCGTATCGACTGTCTGAAAAACTTTCATTCAAGTGAAATTCAAGTTCAGTATGCAGATAAGAATTAAATACATGCTCCTATGTGGGAAGTATTAAACAATCTGAATAACATTGAGTGGTTCCTCCTCCACTAATAATATCAATTTACTTTCCTCCAGTTGCATGAGGAACTATACTATCCCCAGCAGTTTGCCAGTGATGTCAGGCTTTTATCAATACCATATTATTATTATTATTATTATTATTACTATTTTTAATAGCTAAGAAACAACTATGAATGCTTGATTTGCTTATAGAAAAGAGAGGTAGTCTGCCTCCATAAATCACCCGGCCATATTACCGTCGTGAACCAATATTGTTCTGTATACTTGGTAGTAGTATAGTACTGAATATTGGTAAACCAATCTTGTTCTGTATTCTTGGATAGAAAAATGAAGCATAGTGCCACACTTGCTACTGCATCTACATAGGGCAGACATTATGTGCTGCTTTATAATCATATAAATGAGAACAGAATTAATACTCAATATGTGTTAAGATTAACAGTTGGTTAACTCCTATACTTAAGGTACTTTCTGTTGAACTGCTGAAAAATGCATATGTAGTACAAATGCTCTTAGAAGTAAGAGCACATTTACAAACTCAGTGAGATTAAATTGCAATACAAATTAGCTAATAAAGTACTTAGTAATTCTTAAATTCTCTCAAACACCTAATAGGAAAAAAAAAAAAAAAAGAAAGAACAAAATTGACTGCTACCTAGCCCTTCTGTGAAAAAAAAGGTGAACACTATATAAATAAATACAAAACCAAATCACTGTAGAAAGGCAAGAGATGTTATTCCTTAGAATGTAAAGTATATCTACTGCAAATTCACAGATCTCTATGCAGTTTAATCAAAGGTAAAATCATCAATGCCATAAACTGGAAGCAAGATATAATTCTGAACAATATATGATATTCACATCCCAAGAGATTTATTAGTACAGTTTCTCAATATTTCACAATCAACATGACCTCTGTAGCTCCACGTGGCATATTTTTCTCAGGCATCATTAGATAGATAAATACCTTTTAAGAATCCTGACCCCTATCTTTTGGAGTGTAACTCACAAGGCTAAATGAAAAACAGTACTCAACAAGTACTTAAATTGAGTGTTTGGATCCTTTCGGAAGTACCTTTGTGGACTGAAGTAAATCTCTCAGCACATAAAGAGTTGTATTTACATTTCAGAGGAATGAAGGAAAGTGCAAAATAAGTGCTTTGACCCTAGTCTCAACCAATGCAAACATATGCAGTATTTAAACAACCACTCAGTTCTAAGGAACTATAAACGAAACTTTTTATGGTCAGTTTGGCTACTGTCGTTCAAGGGGAACCCAAGACAGCTGAAGGTATATTTGCCCTCTTTCACCTCCCCATCACAACAATGTCCATTCAGCCTTTCTTGACTCCCTAAACAGAACGTAGGCAATGATTTTGGAGACAGCATCCCTGCTCTCCCTGCAGTGAAAGTAAAGGGCAGGGGGATATCTCCAGCCATGAACAGTGGTCTCAGCACACAAACAGCTCAGTCCCTAACCCATTCTCCAGTGATGTCACACCTCAGTTTCCAGTTTGCTGGTATACATAAGTCTCTGCTATTAAAAATATATATATGTATTTAATTCTTCAGTTCCCTCTTCAACCACAGAAGTTAAATACAGGAGGGAAAAGCAGGTTGCTTTTTTGCTCCTCAAGATATATACAAAACCAAAAAACTTAGAGGGGGTGCTAGCATATTTAATGTCTGTGAAACACTACGGATGGCACTGGAGAGTATAAACACAATTTGTTAACATTCTCAGATGTCCTCTCCTGAAGGCTTTTCAGGTTTAAATGCTACAAATGCTATCTAATGTCACCATTACCACAGGCACACTTGTTCCTTCTACAGACCCCTTCTACTGACCCTTGGGTCAGTGCAGTCTCAAAATGTGAGATTCACGCATGGGGCTACAGGCTGGGAGATATCCAGTCACATACTGTGGGAGCATAGCTGTTACATGAGCAAGGAAGGCCACAGGGTTTGGCTACCGGAGGGGAGCGTAGGGATGTATGGAACACAATGCTGCAGTTCCTCCTGCCCTTGTGCACCAGGCACCGTTTGGAACAGACTGCAGAGCTGTTGGTCAAGTGCGGAGGGGAGCCCTGAGGGAAGGAAAGGTAGCAGCAGCAGCACTAATGTGTGAGACGTGCATGGCAGTAGGCAAGTGTGAGGGGACAGGTGCTAAAGGATCTCACACTCACCACAGGAGACTTAACAGGTCTGTTTGACATCTGTACAGTATGGAAGGATAGCAGGAGGTGCAACAAATCCATCTGGGAGCCTTAGTGCATCAGGGAGTTATAGAACAGGCAAGAAGTGCCACAGAAAGGTCCAGTTCCTTGAATTCCAATGGACTGAAAATCTGCAACTTTCACCATACCTACAGGACAAAACAAGAGTGGGGTAAGAGCCATGCCCAGCTATTTGCTCCATACACCTCCCACCACCAGACACCACATGCAGTTAGCAGGTACAGAAGACTGCTGCTACAATGAGTAGCAGTAATTGCCACTAATCTACAGTGCACTACCATTTCTGCACAGCTTTATTTCTGGCTTGCTCAAGTAGGTAAAGAAAAGCTCAGCTTTCTTCTGTTTTACATGGACCTCCAAAAAGATCATAAACTGATTCCAAAAACAGTTTTAGGATGTCTCCATTCATCCTTCAGAGGTCCTGTCAGAGCTTCCCACAAATCTATGCACTGTCACGTGGCTTCTAACCATTGCTAATTATCCTGTAAGTATTTAATAGTATCCCCCTAAGCCGTTCAGCAAGAGATTGAGTTGTGACAGAGGTCCACGTCCCTTTGCTCTGTCTTCTTATTTGACATGATCCAAAAGGTACTGGATTATGGATATAGCTTCTATTTATACATAGCAATGCTGCCTCTGTTCTAGAATCATCATGTTGTTTCCAAACCAGAGGGTTAATTACAGGTATTTCTACAGATTATGTCTGTTGGTTTTGCATGTGATACACAAGATCACAAGGTTCCCTATGGAATCATGCACATCCATAGGTGGGTGTTGGTTGCAAGAGAATTTTAATGAAGCTGTTCCCAAGCTTGATAGAAAAATGCCAAGAGCATCTTACATTTAGAGGAAGGCACCTCTGAATTACCCATTTATGGAAAGATCAGTCTTCTTGTTGAAGAGATGCTTCTAAAATTTGGAATGATTATTTTTCTACAAATGCCCACTATCATGTACCTGGGGATGATCCAGGCCAGTTAAAATAAAATTAAACTCTACAGGCCCAAGCAATCACTCACTGTTAAGTGACTGTGAAAGGCAGAATGTTTTTAACATATTAAGAATTCCTAAAGCTCTAGTATATGTTATAACTGTCAGAAAAAGCAAGTTACAGAAAAAGATAGCATAACCTCCTAAATAAGTACGTGAAGTTTCTTTAGAAGACAATTTTTCTTTATACTTGAGATTTTTTATTTATTACAAAACTATGAAGTACCAAAGATCAGTAAGAATTGAGAAACCTTTTAAAGACTCACTTACTTTCAGCTGAATACAGGAAAGGAAAAGTCATTTTGGCTTGGGGAAGAGAAAACTTGAGGAGGGAAAAAAAATAGAAAACAGAAAAACAGCATGTCACTGAAGATAAAAGTTTAGTTTCTGGAGTCTCATTTATCTTGATAACTCGATAAAGGAGTATAATGGGTATTTATTTCCAAATTTAATTCATACATATTTGTTGATAAGAATGTGCTCTTTTGACTCTTTTGTAACCTACTGGAGATAAACATCCTTAAAACAGACCCTCCAGCACTTTCAGAAGCCAGCCTTCCATCTATAATTAACAGTGTTTTCTTCTTCTCAGAGTTTTGACCTATCTTCTCTACGGATTTCAATGATACTGTTTATTAGCCTCTTTATTATGTCTAATATGTCAGATAGTCTGTCATAAACACAGCTTAAAATGTAATAATCAGGAAAAGAAAGTCACTAGTTTTATCAAGCAATAACTCCCCAGTCACAGCCTGATCTGAGCATACATTATTTCATCTTGCAATCCAAAACAACGAGATTGGCAAGGAGAAACATAAAAACTTGTCAAGTATTTCCAGAAACCACTTAACAGATATGATAATACAGTACATTAATTAGTGTTTAAAGCTTGGCAAAGTCTTAATTGAGTGAGAACTGGTGAGGTTGCCAGCTAAAGGTAAGATGGATATGAGAATTACACACCTGAATGCTATTTTTTATCCCTGGTAGAGCAGAAGATAAGGGAATATAACTCGTTAAGACAATCTGCAATTGGGAAGAAACTAGGTTTCATAAGGGTGGACTCAAAGAACATTTTTGGAGCTTATGGTGAATCCTGCTTTCTAAATTGTTCCATGTGAAGCAGAACTAATCAAAGTCATTTCCTAGAAACATTTGTCTTTCTTCTCCCGGTCATTGCCATAGTCCCTCATTCTGGTACTCCTTGGCTCTTCTATTACACTCCTCTAACATGGGGAAGCAAGAATAAATGTGGGTGATACAAGTATAAGCCACAGTTCAAGACGTGGTCAGTTAGTTTTTGTATTTTGCCCATCCTCAACATCTGTTAGCAGGTAATAGATTAACAGTATAGAAATGCTGAGTTGTGCCACACTAGGGCAATAGTTTGGGTCTCTCTCACACACACTGAAACTGATTTTTCACCAAAGTTATGAAATCTTAGTTGTCTTAATGACTTGCAGGTCAGTTTACCCAGCAGATTTAAAAGATATGAGAGAGAGGGTTTGACTGGCACATGGGTCATAACAGACTTGTTTATTTTGGAAACCAGGCTAAGAAAAATAAATGCAACTTGCTTCTGATGGAATATATTACTGGGATTCTGATCTCTGATTTGTGTATTTGATGGAAGTTCAAGGGAAAGCAGGGGGAAGAGGGAGGACTGGTAAAAATGATGGGTGATCTCCAATACCCTCGCCCAGCAAATGTTTTCTTCAGCTGGCAATGCTTTAATGCACAAATTTAGGTATGATCTATTGAGTTCATACCGGCTACTGAATTTTGTTTACTTAGGCATTTTTTTGCACACAGAATGTTGAGACACGCTTATACTCCAAACCTTTACTAGCCGAGCCCATGGTTGATGGCATATATCGATTCCCACAAAGGCCCACCGTAACAGCAGCATCTGGGCTTGAAGGTTCCTTGAGGCTCACACCATGAGGGCAACAGCATGAGCCTCACAAGGGAAAGGTTATTGCCACCAAGGCTTTGGAAAAAAATGCCAGAGAAGCTTAGCTGAAAGTGTACAGAGTCGCAAGGAGAGAGCAGACTGAAAGATTGCAGGAGGAAAGCCTTTAGTACAAGGGTTAATTCACCAAGGAACTACACAACACATTGAACTGTTAACATTTAACTTGCCATTTGTGGAGGTTGCTCAGAGCACTTCAGAGTACGAAAGTCAGTAAACCAAACTCTATTATTGCATTCTGCAGCATTGTTTGCTCCCCAGCAGCATAAATCAGTGTCAGGAAACAGATAGGCAGTGCACCCACAGCCATATGAGCTCAAAAGCACAGAACTTTCTCCTCCCTTAAGCACTGATTTCAAGGCACCAAACTTACCAATTCAAGTATATTCGAGAGTATGAGTGCCCTGATAACACTAGAGCTATAGTCAGCTCTATAAAATGCCTCTTCAGGCTCACACCGTCTCTCAGCCCTTTAAGTTTTAGCTGGATCCCTGTGATGTGGTCACAGCTGTGGGGCAGCATCTAACCCAGTGTCTGATTGCCAGGTGGCAACAAAGCCCTTTATACATGAGCCATGAAAAAATATACAGTGCAACTCTCTGAAGGCACAGATTCAGGGAAAAAATTGCTGCCTTTTCACACAGGTGAACCATCCCATTGTTTCACTGTCTGTGATCATGTGTCCTGGTGTTTAGCTGAAACAGAGCTGGGTTTCTTTTTCAGTAGCTAGAATTGTGCTGCATTTTGCTTTCAGCCTGGGACTTGCTATGAGAGAGACACTGATAACACACCAGTGTTTGCATTTTTGTCACTGGAAGTGAAGGACTTTGTGTTCTGTTAGTCCACAAGCACAAAATTTAAGGGGGATGAAGAATATTTAAATTAATAAACTTAATTGACAGTTAGATATGCCAATGAGGTATTCCATATCATATCACATCATGTCCAGTATATTAATGAGGGTTTCTTCCTCTTGTAGCTCTCTGGCTTTTCGCTCAGGCTCTCGTTCTTCCAGGATTGCGGTTTCGGTTCGGGATTGTCGCTCCTCTGGGATTGTTATCTGGGAACAGGGCAGGCTCAATCAGCAGGGGGGTGAGCAATAGCATTGGGTGTCATTCGTTTGCATATTTTGTTACTGTTATCATTATCTCTACTATTTTTATATTAGTATTATTTTAAGTTTTCTCTCTATTATTAAACTGTTCTTATCTCAACCCACAAACCTCCTTATCCTTGCCCTCCAGTCCTCTCCCCTATCCACTGGGGGTGGAGGAGAAGTGGGTAAACAGCTGTGTTGGCTGCTAGCCAAGGGTTGGCCCAGTGAAACTATCACAACATGAACATGAGATGTAGAGTGTTGAAGACACTCCTTGATTGGAGATATAAAAACATATAATACCAGTCCTGTATATGACAAACACGTGACAAATGAGTAAGTCTGGTGTTAAGGGTCTGCATGTCTCACCTGCCTTCTCAGGTGTATAGGACTTGGTGGGTTTAAGCCTAAACCATGCTGTTGTAAAGTCATTAAAATGCATGTAATGTGAAACCAAGTCCTCAGATCATTTACCACAGATGGAATTAATTCCATTTCAGCACAGTTGAGGACCTGGTCATGTTGTAGAAAAAATGAGAGCAGATGACTTGAGGTTGTCAGTCAAAGGGACTCCTCAGCTCAGTTTAGTCACCTGCTAGGATATATGCTGCCTGGTCCTGGCTATAGCAGAGCAGTCAGTCCTCTGGTGCAAACATCTCCTTGATCTGTGTGGGTTGTATGACTTCCATGCCCAGAACATGCCCCCAGAGCCTCTGCACCTGATATCTGGGTAGCTGCAGGGCAGAACACAGCCACAATCTCTACCCAGACTAGAAAAATAAGGTGGACTCAGTGAAGGGCTAGACTACTAATGTGCCTCCTTATTAAATCCACCTGCATTTACGTCCCAATTAGTCTAGTACTTTCCTCTGCCAGGTCAATAGGACACCTGCAATATTTCACTTACGACAAGGAAAATAGCTGGAAATGCTAACAGCCTTGGATGATAACTTTCTAATGAGAAAAGATCCTTATGCAGGATAAGGGGTTCGTTATAGACAAACAGGAATATGACATACCTGATAGCTTGATTAATCTGAGGAAAAGCTAGAGAAAAAATAAAGAAAAGCAGAAATCTTTAGCAATTTGACAACTAGAAAATGTTAAGAGGCTTGCATTTTAACAGAGCAAGTCTGCATACCTTTTCCACCAGCTAACGTTTCTGTCTCCATTACTCACAATTTCTACTGTGAAAGAGGCATCTGGCAGATGCCGCACACTTCCCTACCGTGCCACCTGGATCTGCAAACCGTGCAGTTCCCTGATCCCTCTCCCACTCAGGCTTCCTATATATTGGGTATGTGATCTATGACCCACAAGCAATCTCACCACGAAGCAAGAGAACGGCTAGAGAACTGCACACAGCTATGGTATTTGTGCCTCTGACAGTGTCCCTTGCCCAAGGCACCCTTGCTTGAAGATGACTTCTTGCTGTGGCATGGTGCAGCCATTTCTTGCCCACAGTGTGATCCTGCAATTATGCACGCACCAGTGTACACACTTTCCTCAGAAAATAGTTGGTTGTGTGCCAGTGGGTCCAGACAGAAAGATTGCTGTCAGTCCTGCCCCTTGAAACACAGACTGACCTTACCTCACTCCCGATTCCTCCACAGACCAACAATACAACACACTATCCTGGAACAGCCTTCGAAGAAAAAATGCTGTAAAACATTAATTTCAGCTAAAATTCTTTCAAAGGCAGGGTAGGGGGAAGCAGCTCCAAAGTCATGTAAGGAAATAATGGCAGATGCTGGAAACAGTTCTAATGGTCCTTTTGGAAGTGGCTTGATCTGATTCTGTAGAAAGCAGAGCTGGTTCCCAAGCCATCCATCAAGAAGTTGCTTGTACCAACTTCATTCCTCTCACTATTGTTTCCTCCCACAGCAGCAGAGCTGCCTGCATTTGGTTCAACAGGCAATTCTGCCTCTACTTCTTGCTGTCCCCTGCTTGGGACAAGAGAGAACTTGCTGGGTTCCTGGTCTCACACCTCAGACAGCAGTCATGCTCTCTTTTTCCATCTCTCCACTCAGGTGAGAGCCATTTGGCAGGACAAGACTCCTGAGACACTGCAGAAACTTTAGTCCAGCTGTGTCATGGAGGGGAGCAAGTATGTTCTTCCAGGCAACAGAAATGGGCTTGGGGGCTACAGCCCTCTCAGTGCTCCACCTCTTCTGGTATTTTGCTCTTGAGAAGATATCCAACTGCCTTGTTTCCCAGGGCTGGCATCCCTTACACAGTACACTGACAAAGTACCACTGCAGCTGGGAGTGCCGTGCTGGACAGACATCTAACTCTGCACAGTGTATAGTGGAAGAAATGGTTACAAGGTGCAGAAGATAAAAACTGTGCCCATGCTGCATGCAGTGGTGTTGTGAAGAGGTACCTAAGCCACTAGTGTCATTTATCCCATTGAGCTGACCCCACATAATGCTCAGCACAGACCAAATCAGCCTGTTCCTCCTTCTTCAGATTTGTATCACTGTATTTCTCTCTGGCACCATCTCCTGAATGTGTCAATATAACACAAGAGTGGCAAAACCAAACTTTTTTTTTTTCCTCCCAAACATCTCCATTTACTAGCTCATCCAGATAGGTGCTGAGACAATACAATAATAATGTCCCTCATGCTGGTTTTTGCTGTGGGCTGTGGCCATTTGCAGTGACCTCTGTGGCCAGGGGGAGATCACTGTCACTCCACAGCACATTGCAATTCATAAACTCTTTCAAAAGAAATCTCTCCATAGTCGCCTGCCAAGTTGCAAGGAAAATCAGCAATTCATCACTCGCAACAGTCCACTGTATCTGTATCCCATCTAACCATTTTACATTCTGCTCTGTTTTATTAATCCCTAAGAGTGTATCAAGAATTTGTCTTGGATCCTTTCCCGAAGAAAGATGCTGGCTGCCAAGAGGATCTCCTCACATATGGGCCTCCAAGTCCCCTTACAGTCACACATGCATGTTCCCACATGTCCGATGAATCAAAAAGCCTAGAAAAAAGTGGGTAGGTTTTGTTGAGGTTACGGTACTTGGCTGCACTTGCTGAAGTTAGAATTACAGATTTATTTTAAAGCACCTACAGCTGAATTTAAATTTTATTTCCTCTGGCAGCAAAGTTAATGGGGTCTTTTTTTTCCTCACAGAGCTGTAGGTTTCTTACCCTTAATACTTAGCAAACATGAGATTGGTGGCCAGGTAAATTGTTTCCTCACTCATCCTTCAGCTCTCCCTCAGCATTACATTCCTGCAGCCTTCAGGCACCTGGACCAGAGAGGGTAGAATTTGTCAGTGGATCCCTTTGGGGCCACTTTGGACCTCTCAGAAATAGTAATCCCATGTTAGGGCCACTAAACCTACCACATGGATTATTTAAGGCCATTATCTAAACTCCTGTTAAATTCCTACGTACAAACATATAACTCGGGCCACAGGGCAGTACCCCTTCCGCTACTGTGAGAAGCAACGTGCAGAAGAGGACTGCACTGTGCAGGGGAAGGTCGTGTGTGGCTCGAGCAGTGTGATTCCCACAACACTTAAAGGCTTCTGCCTGTGAGGCTGCAAGGCTGGTTCTAATGCTTGAACAAGCATGGGCTTCGTATCGCAGGATGGGTTTTAAAGAACAGTTTGGTGGGGTTTTTTTCATAACAAGACCAGTTCCACCTCCAGTCTCAGTTAGTCTTAATTCCTAATATTGTTTTCATTGTGCAAGGAGATTTTGTGATGACATTTTCACTGGTTTAGTCTAGGACTAATGTTAAATCATTCTACAGTTACTCAAAGACTCGCATACACAAGGCTCATAATTAATTCAATTTATCACTGTTGATGAAAAATTTTGAAGGGAGCAACTGAAGAGCTGAATACATTTGAGTGATTTCTTAGGAACATTTTAGTATGAAATATTTTCTAATGAAATCTGTCGTATTCAGGCTTGGGACTAGGAGGAAGTGTTTTCTCTGCACTACAAGAATTTTTTATATCTAAAAAATTTTGTCTGTCCTGTGTCAAGACACAGTATAGAAGTATAAAAAACAACTCCAAAAATTAAAAAAGTCAACTTGAGTTACATTGTGTAGTTTCTGAGTTATTAGAATTGAGGTTTTTGCCTAATCTTAGTTTTTTTTCTTTTTTTAGTTAGTGCTTGAACCTTTTGGGGAAAAAAAAACAAAGTAGTCACTATGATCACAAAAATGAAGTATTCCGGATCAAAAGAGTCAAATACAGTTACGAAAATTTTGAAAAATTTTACCAAAACATTTACAGCCAGGCTAGTCATTACCACCATATCTGCTTTCAAATGAGTTTGGAGTTTTTTGGAAAAAAAAAAATAAATCAAAATCCCAAAATAAAAATTTAAAAGGAAATAAGAGTTGTTAATTTAATTGCTGACAAGCTCTATTTAAGGTATCAAAAGTACAACATCTGATTCCATTCTGCTTCACCTCACATCAATATTCTGCAGCCAAACCTGCCTGTTTCTAGAGTGCTACAAAGATCGTATTTCCATGAGAGTAAGTTGAACTGTGGGGCATATAGGAACCAGACCAAAAATGCAAAAACTATGAGATACAAACAGCCAAGCCAGTAGTAGATAACTCTGAAAATTGAAACTTTTTCAAAAAGATGTCAGGAAAGTATGTTTGTCTCAGCAGTCTTTATATTAGATGAGAAATAAACTGTCCCCCAGACTCAGGCTGAATCTAGCACAAATTCACATTGCACGCTCAGTCTAGTTTGAGGAAATGCACTTTGTTGCTCATCCCTGATCCATCTGAAACTGAGGCTGCCTAGTTAGTGCACTGTCCAGTATAAAAAATCCTGAATAGCTATTTCAGGCTGAGGCAGTCAAAATGTGAGGCAATATCATGCATACACCGCCTCATTGCAAAGCATATGATCTTAATAAAATGCATCTAGTGTTCCAGCACACTGTCAAATCCCAAGTTGAAAATTTGGAAGTACCTGTCTAATGATTGAATGCAGAAATGAATTCACAAGTTCTGTGTCTATCTTAGCAGAAAAAAAATACCACCTAGTGTGGATGGCTGACAAAAATATTCCCTTAGCCCCTTCACAACAGGGAGTGAAGACTGCAAAAACCTTCCTTCCTCTGTTCATTCCTAGAATATGAAATGACAATGGAAGGTTTTTGCAGCCATGCACCAAATAGATTTGAAAAAGAAAGTCTGTGTTTCCCCTGGGAAAGAAGACACCATTTCCAGCCAGATTGCATTTGCACAGGCCAGGAGACTCTGGGAGTGGGGGAAACAGGCACAAGGTTAGAAAATAAAATTGCAGTAAAATGCAAAGTGTAAAAAAGACAGAAGAGGCAGTTAGAAGGAAAGCCTGTATAAGAAGGAAAGCCTGTATAAGTAGGTTATGTAGTTTCAAAAACAAGCTGTAAGCTGTGCTTTCTTCTTTATGGCTGCATGGCAGAGTGGCAGCTGCTTTCCTTCCCCTCTTGACTGCAGCAGGCTGAAGATGGTGCAGGAGGAATTCTGAACCCCAGGAGCTGGCAAGTGTCCTCAGATCTTTGCAACTCAAAGCAAAAGGAGCTGGTCATTAAAAAACATTCAAAATTGCCAGTAATGCAAAGGAAAGCATTTTTGAGTTTGGTGTTCTTGCAGGGGTGCAACTCCAGGTCAGAGACAGGGTGAAGGAAGTTAACAAAATCCTGTGGCTCTGACACTGGTGCCTGAGAAAATACATGATACCTTGGCAATGGGAATAGAGGATAGAGACAGAGCGGTTTAGGAATTTCCTGGTAAATCAGTGCCTAGCTAAGATATATCTTTTGGTTTATCCCATGTCTGCAGCACAGCTAAATGTCATCGTGTTCTTTGCAATGAATGGATACAGTTTTGATAGGATCCTATGGATACTTTGCCTGTAAAGTCAATAAATAAATAAATAAATAAATAACAAATCGACTGATGGGGGAAAAAATATTTTGCTCACAACTGCTAGGTTTTTCCCATAGTTTCCTAGGAAAACAAGATTTATGCAATTGTGTAGTCTGTCTTCCCATCTCCTCCCTCCTTCCCGTCACTTTTGAACATTTCACATGAGATCACCCATATTTGGTAGCACTGGGCAGCCAAACAGTGCATCTGTGCTGGTAGGGCAGCCACCATATCCCTAGCTGCAGGAGAAGGAAATTAGAGGCCTCTATAACACATACCTGCTGGGAAGTAGTTTTCATCAGGTCAGACTTGACCATAGTTCTGTTACCATCAAAAATCTGAACACCTTCACTTCGAGTATATAGAGAGTCTCTTGTCAGCTCTCAATCCATCTGTAACTTCACAGTGCTCTACCAACGAGTTGCCAACATATAACCAGCATCCTATAACTAACAACGCTATTCTGGAAGGCTAGGAAAAAACCCTGACACTGCTTCTGGTGCTTTGAGCTGAAAAATGACAAGAAATTTAATATTTGTTTCTTATATGCTCTGTATGGGTCCCAAAGGAGACCCAGGTCAAAGGGTACACAGTAGCCAATGCATTCCAGAAAGGTCAGAAGCTGCCCTCCAGCATTTGGCCTCTTGTCAGGGATTGCTCCCTGGAGCAATGAATCAGAGTTGGTTTCAGCAGCAAGAAACTAAATGGACATACTTGAGATCTGTGTTTACACTACAAGAAAAAATATGTCATTGCATGTATTAACCACAGAGTTGCAACAATCAAATTCTGCAAATGATAACAACATCCATAAGAAAGGAAAAGGTGAATGGCAGGTCATTTTCAGGTGATCTGATGTGAGTGAATAGCTACTGCAGACTTCATTGCAGGCGCTTTGTGGTTAGGGTTTAGCCTTAAACTCTGCCATCCCCACACTTTTTACAGACTGCATTCACAAACAGAACAACCATGTCAACCAGCTTTTGCAAGAGGTGAAAACTTCATGAAATTCAACAAGGCCAAATGCAAGGTCCGGCACCTGGGTCAGTGCAATCCCAAGCACAGATACAGGCTGGGTGATGAATTGATTGAGAGCAGTGCCGAGGAGAAGGATTTGGGATTGCTGGTAGGTGGGAAGCTCAAGATGAGCCAGAAATGTGCACCCACAGCCCAGCAGGCCAACTGTATCCTGGGCTGCATCAAGAGAAGTGTGGCCAGCAGGTTGAGGAGGTGATCCTCCCCCTCTACTCCACTCTCGTAAGGCCCCACCTGGAGTACAGTGTCCAGTTCTGGGATCCCCAAAGTAGGGAAATGGACCTACTGGAGCAAGTCCAGAGGAGGGCAACAAGGATGATCAGAGGGCTGGAGCACCTCTCCTATGAGGACAGGCTGAGAGAGTTGGGGCTGTTCAGCCTGGAAAAGAGAAGGCTCTGGGGAGACCTTATAGAGGCCTTCTGGTATCTGAAGGGGACCTACAGCAAGGTTGGGCAAGGACTTTTCACAGGGTAGGTAGTGATAGAACAAGGGGTAATGGCTTTAAACTGAAAGAGGGAAGGTTTAGATTAGATATTAGGAAGAAGTTCTTTACTGTGAGGGTGATCAAACACTGGAACAGGTTTCCCAGAGAAGCTGTGGATGCCCCCTCCCTGGAAGTGTTCAAGGCCAGGTTGGATGAGGCTTTGCGCAGCCTGGTCTAGTGGAAAATATCCCTAGTCATGTCAGGGGGGTTGGAACTAGATGATCTTTAAGGTCCCTTCCAACCCATACCATTCCATGATTCTATGATCTGTGCAAGAGCTAAATGGGACCACTATAAGGTCCTAAAATATACTATTACAGAATTTGTCAGCAAATAATTAGCTCAGTGGCTACTAAAACAAAGTAACTGGTGGACTTCTGTCTTAGTGAAATGAGTTAGTATTTCTTATTTGCATCTTCATATTAATTTCTTGAAAAAGGTTTCCAGTAGAGATGTCCCCTTGAGCAGGTGTGAGCTAAAGGTTTTGCTTCCAGGAGCCTGTGCGGGTGGGGAAAGGTGGTGGGATTTGACTCATCTGCCCAAGAGAGGATACAAACTTGCAGCTCCCCGGGGATTTTTTTTCCTGCCAGCCTGCAATCTGCGTTCATTTATTTAAGTGTGATATAAAAAATACAGTAAATATGTAGTATCTGCTGGAGTGATGGCAGGACTAAGCAGGAGACCTGCTGGAATTTACAAATTGTCTGTGACAAGTGAACACAGCACCATGTTTCATGGAAACAGTGAATTGGACACTTGCCTGATTCAGCAAAGAAGCTGTCTTTGTAATTTGTGTTTCACCTAAATTTTATCAGTCCTTTAGTTTTCATTCCAGGAAGCTGGGTTTCAATAGATTGTTTTATTCATTCTCTACAAACTTCATTTCCCTTGAAACAATTTTTTAAATTATAATTTTTATTTATCAGTTGTCAAGTATAAAACCGAATTTGATTCATCATGAAACATAGTTGTGATACAGAACAAACCTGAAGGACTGAATCAATAACAAAAGCTGAAGAGCTAGCCTTCAACTGACATTAAAAAAAAGATGAAACTTTCCAGTCTATTGAAAGTAGAGCTGGCATCTGGGCAGTGAAAGCCATGCAAGTAAGGTTATATTTTTTAAGGAAATTATCAGGAGCCTAAACCTTAAAAAAAAAAAATTAAAGAAAATATTCCTTGTGAAAGTCAAATCCACAGGAAAAAAAAAAAAAAAATCCAAGCCCAAGATGTACTCCATCTGGGGATCCTGAAAAGGAAGAGGGGGTGGTGGGCAAGGGCAAATGTTTGGAACGTGCTTCCAACTATTGGTCAAACTCTCTTTATACAGCTGGCCTCTGTCTCCATTTTTCTTAATGATTAGGGCCAAACGTGATTGTATGCAATCACTGGGTTGCATGTTTCAGAGGTATTAATCCAATGTAAATGTCTGGTAAATTTTTGTGGCTGCTTTTCATTGCTGGAATGTTAGCAGAGCTGATTTGGGGGACTGATAGACAGATGTTCCATTCACTATCAGATTTATCTGGCTCTTTTGCTTAGCAATGCAAAGATGCATTGTATATAACAGACTGACACATCCGAAACCATGCAGAGCCCTTATGTGTTCTTATTCAATAAAACTGCTTAGAGGAAGAGATGAGCCATCGCACCTTAACCTTGTGTAGTACCACTTCTCTGGATGGAAATAGAGCAGCTCTAGCAAGAGTTGCTTGGGAGAAAACAGAACCAGCTATGTTCTTCATAGTGTTTAAAAAGTGGTTGTTATAAAAATTTGAGTGCATGCTTCTGATTCTTCACTGTACAGCAGGGAATACAGTACTTGGCAAAGCAGATGGGAGATACATTTGGGACTGATTAGAAGTGGTTGAAAGGTTTCCTACTTATTCCTAGAAAATCACCATGGATTAAACCAGCAAATTATTAAAAAAAACCCCAAAAAACAAAAACAAAAAAACCCCAAAACAACCAAAAAAACCACCCACCCCCCCAAAACCCCGACCAACCTCCAGAAAAGTGTTAAAATGGCTATATTTGTTATGAAGAAGGGTTTCATTTAAATAAAAATGAAAAGTCTTGATGGTTGGACTAATCCTTTATAATTATATTTTGAACTTCATGAAATTGCAACCAAGGGAAAATGACAGTAAGTACTTTTACTGCAGTAAAGGGAAAATGTATAGAGAGCTGACAGACTCAAAACGCATTGCATAGCGCAATTTCTGAAATTCACTAAGTCTTAAGGAGAGAACAGGGAAAAAAACCTGAAAACCAAAGAAGTTCTACAACTAGATGGTGGATAATACTATTACACCATGTCTAGATTAATCACTGCATGCAAAACATATCTGTGACAGATGAAGCTAAAACTACAGGACTGCTTCATTCAAATCACAAGCACAGAAGAATCAAGAGTAACATGTGCCATATTTTTTAATCAAATAAATGAAGTGTGCAACAGCCTGTAAAATCAATTCAACATGAGACTGATGTAAATCCAGTTTTGATCACTATAAAGATAACAGTGGACATTGCACCAGCATGCCAGCACAGTAATTTGAAATATTGAAATATTTTTGGGCAAGTGAAGGAGGGTTGCCTGTTCAGCTGCATCACATTACCAGCATGCCTGCCTGCAGTGGTTAGTGGGGACCCAGGGATGAGAACCAATAATGTCACTGTGAAAGCCAAGTATTCTGCAATGACATCACCACCTGCTGGGCATAGATGGATTTCATTGTTATGGACAAAATAGAAATAACACTGTGTATATTTCAAATGAAAAATTATGGCAGCATTACCTTTTACTTGACACTGAAGACCTTCAATGGAAGAAGGTATACATAAGCCCCCTCCATGGGCAAGAAGTTAGAACCTCCAGCATATTTGAATTCAGGGGGAGACAATACATTGTGAGAGCTACTGATATCAAGTAAGATGAGTGAACTTAGAAGCAACAAAATTAATCCTAGCTTTGGATTATATTAACTTTTCAGATCATTTGCTCACAGTGTAACTCAGATGTCTTCTCTTGAAAATACACATTTTGGTACTTGTTGAAATTAATTTCTCTCTTTTGAGTAGGGAACCTTGTTGAGCAATGGTGGAACTGAGGTTAAAAAACATTGTAGTGAATAATATTCTCTGGAGTTCCTGGGAAACTAATATCACAGGGCTGTAACTAGATAAAAAAGTTATGCTTCAACAAAAGAGGAGTTAACCATCCAGTATGCTCGTCCAGTATGTGTGCGCAGTATGTCCAGTGAGTGTGCTTACTTTGTCGTGACTGACCCTATCATTTTGACAGAACAGGCTCAAGCTAGGCTGTCTGTACGTCCAGACAGTGTAGCAAAATCTCTAAAGACAAACAGGCTCCTTTCTGTTATCACTGAAGGCTCCAGAAGAAAACCCTAAGAATCATTTTCAAAGCAAGCTGTCCCATTCTGTTTGTAAAGGCTGAAATAGCCAGTGTGTACTGAGAGCTTCTGTTAGAAATGCCCTTCATCAAGTCCAGATGAATGCCTGCACATGAGCCAATAGCAGACCGAAAATCTCTTCACAGGAAAGACAAATCACAGCTTAATTTGAGTTCTGTAGCAGGTAATAGACTTGTGCAGAAGCCTACAGACCACACACAGCTGCACTGATGGCCACCAGTGCCATTTCTCCCACAAGCTCCATTTCTCCTGCAAAGATCCATCAGTAGGATTAGATCCTCCAAGCACTTCAAACCAATGCACAAAAGGGACACAACAAAAGACTTACAAATACATGTCCTTCTTTTGCCACAGGCCTTTCTTAGATGGGAGAAGGTGAATTTCCAAGTTTTGTCCAAATGCAGTGTCTTGTTCATCGCCACACTCAGGAACAGAAGAGCAGGGTTCATTCAGAAACACAGTTGCCAGACTCTCCCTGTATCAGATAGTTTTACAAAACAGTATTTCCCTTTTCTACAGTTTTCAGAAACAGTTGGTGGCAAGTATTGAAAACAAATCTGGCCAACATTCAACCATTTTCTTAAAATTATGTAAGGGCTTTTTATGCCACTTTAATAGCAAAATCTGAAAGCAGCAGCAAGTTTCATAGAACATTAATTTTTCTAGGATATGAAGTAACTCTGACTTCGTTGCATAAAGCTTAAATTGGTAGCACGGGAAAAGCTTCATCAGTACTAGGCTTAATGAGAGAGCTGATGCTTTTCTAATGCCTCTTATATTTTCCAAGTTTGTTGCCTGTCAGCCTTCCTTCCAAGTTTACATATCAGCTAGCAATTTTTGCCACTTTCTGGTAAAACAGTTTATTCCTGGTACTTATAACTATTTCTCGATCACTCTTTTTTTCCTCTGTGTTTACTTCCACACTCAAAGCATGACATCAGTTTCAACCTTTGACATAGTTAAATCAGCCACTAAATCAGGTGTTGTAACTCACACACTGCTGCCTGTAGCCCTTGTTATTAAAGCCTTCCTAGACACATGGGCAGTGAAAAAATAACATATTCACATTTTAAAAGGGGGTGAGGGAAAAACTGAGGTTGCAAAATTATTCCTTATATGCAAGGAAATAACAAAACTGTTGTTTTCTGTGTAATTCCAATTAAGTCTTTCTGTGTGCATGCATGATGATAAGTCATGTACTCCTTTCTTCCCCATGGGAGCCCTATTTCATTTCATTTACAAAAAGAATGACAATTACCTGAAGGGTTGCTTTATGATTTCTTTTTACTGCTATAATTTAGTCTGTGGACCAGCCCACCTTGCAATCAGGACTGAAGACTAAATTGTTTTCTTTTTTATTGGTTTATGTATGGAGCTAATGACAGGTGTATGGAAGCCTCTCTCCAGCATCCAGAAAAAAATAGCCATCAGAGTGCTCCAGTGAGATTAGGTGAGTATTGTTCTTGCTTTACACCTGGACATCTGGAACAAATTGGGTTTTTCACTCTCAGCTCACTAGAGAGGGACCCTACATGACAAATATCTTTTAATAGCTTAACATTACATAAGATTTATTGATCTGATCAGCATCATTGTGCTAATTGTGATGTAGACAAAGAGAAGCAGCAGCTCTCCTGGGCAGCAAACAACCCTTTACAAAAGAAACAGGCTTCTCTCTTCAAACTGTCTCCATCCTCATTCAACATGCAGTGCTCAGCTTTGGCAGCAAATGACACAAGTGTCTCCCTAATAAAGGTCTTCTCTGCCTGGCATCAATGATCAGGATCACTGGTGGATTAGGAGATGATTGTCCCGCTGTCTCTGCTCATAGTATTCAACATCAAACCCTCAGAACACTAAAATTAGTCAAATATATTAACGTGAAATTTCAGGTCCTAGCAAATTGCAACACCAGTAATACCTCAGGATGTCAATCACTGGGACAGCCCAACAGATCTGCCAAGGCATTTCCTTTCATCACGGTCCCCAGTAAAGGATCTAAGCTACCTGCTTTAATCCACTTACTTAATTTTGTAGTTTAAAGGACCCTGACACTTAGCTGCTGTCACAAATTCATTTCAAACTCTTGCTGAGGTGGTCCTGGAACAACTGCATTGGGAGAACTAATGGTAACATTGGCACCAGCAACAGCTATGGTGGTGCCTGCCCGCTGCCTGTGCTGCACAAAACCAAAGGGCAGGGGAAGGACAAAGAGGGAGAGCAGCTCAACATGGCATCCTGGATCACATATACACTAGCTGTCTCTAAGACAAAAGTGACAGCTTTCTACCTTTATGTCTATTTCTACAACAAATGACAAAGTTATGCCTTTTTGTCAGAGGGTATGGCTTTGCAGGATGGCAAATTCTTTTAAATCCTTTGGCAGTTTGCAATATTTTTGATCAATATGTCTGCCGTTTGCATTTGTGCAGGAAAAAAGTGATTATAATTTACTTGCTCAGGTAGAGCTTTACAGATGCTGTCTTCAGTTAGTATCATTTACTTATTGGCTGAAGTCCACGATTGTGCAGTTCTCTGTAAAAATCACACGTATCTCTTAGAGCATGTAAACCTGGAGGCTAACTGGTGAGCAGACATCATACATGTACTTTACGCAAGAGCAAAGGTCATCCCATAGGCATTAGCCGATGTGCCTTGAATGTTCAAAGCAGATGTTAACAGAACTCTCTTTTTTTAACAGTCTTCTCTGTATTTCAATGAAAGAACGCAAGTATTATATCCCTTTGGCTCAAAACAATAATGAACTAACAGCATAAATACTCCTTATAATAATTCAGCACTCCGCTCCCTGCTATCATAATCCTGATTTTAAATGAGGTCCATAGCAGTCCTTTGAGATTACTGTTTTCAAGCAAAAATGAGTCATTTTTTCCTGTTGCCACTCTTATAGCTGGCACTTTCTTGAGCAGACCCATTGCAAAAGATTAGAAAGCATATGAAATGTTAACTTTCATGTTTGAAGGAAAGTGCTAGGCTAATAATAAGTGGTGGATATGCTGATTTTTTTTGTCTATTTTAGAATCAAGATAGTCATATAGGCCATGATAGTATAAACGTGTTTACAGAGCAGGAAAGGCCTCAGCAACAAAGGAGGCAAAATATAACAACTCAGGTTGTAGCTGAGGCCTCATTCAATAACCCATTCAACATCAGGGAAACAACAACTTGGTTGATTTCAGTGGGAAGAGGATAGGATACAGCAGACAAAGGTCCAGCACACAACAATGAACAAAGAACCTAAATTGAATGGAAAATCTGACAAGTCTGGAAAATCTGATCAAGCCTTGCTGATCTACATGTGTTTTCCACTGTAATTAGATGTCTGCATGTTGGAGAGCTGATAGATCATAAACACCTGTAGGACCTGCATGACTGCAGCACCCGTCTTAGCGATCACTTAAAATATATCACATAACAACTCCTTGATATTTTTCTGTGCTTGGCATAGATAGATACAGCAATCCCTGACCCAACATCTCTGCCTTGTGGAGTAGTAATTTTGCTCATTTTCAGCTGCTACAGACTGCAGCCTGTTAAACTCAGAACAAGAAAGCAGAGAAATATATGCATGTGAAATGCTGTTCTCCCTCTGACCTTCATGTAACTCAGCCATTGCACTGTGACCATCAGAGCACATTTGTCTTGAAGCACATGAGGAATCAAACTCATGTCAATACATCTGCTCAAGTGTCCTACCTTCCCTGTGTTTATACTGCATTGGCAAGTAGGAGCAACTTTAATCTGCAGAGAGAGAAAAGGACTTGAAATTTTCCCCATATTCCCACATGTACCAAGGACACAAGGAATTTAGATGCCTCTCATGATGAAAACATAAATTCTGTCCTGCAGATGTGCTGGACCAGGGGTTACCCACTGAACCCTGCAGCAGGACAGCTTTACTGCAGACAAGCTGTATTTACAGAACAGAGAAAAATCCTTTGAAAATCAGAAGAGTATATTGTGTATTCAAAGTGCTTCTTCTACCTGATGAGGACATGGTACAGTTTTACATATAACTTCTAAGATTCTCTTTCAAGTAATCATGGACATGTTTCAGCAGCCAAATGTGAATTCATTCTTTTCCCTTCTGACATTTGGATCTATGAGTGTTTACGTAACAGGGATTGCTTATAAAATGGTGCAAAACCCTGAGGAAACATGTTAAACCCATGTAACCTGGAGCAAAATCATGCTGGCAGGATCAGAGCTACATACATAGGTGTGGAGAGGTGCAGTGCAATGGACACAGACATGAGTGCTCCTGGTCTGAATGCAGCCATGCCAGAGAGTCATGGCACAGTGCTTGTGCAATTCCCTTCTTCCCTCAGTTCTTTTCCCTGTAAAACAAGGACAAGACAAGGCCCAAGCCAACATGAACAGAAAAAGCTGTGTTTGTTGCACAGTCCAAGAAACAAGAGAAGCATCTCACATAAATCTGAAAGAGGAGAGAAAAATTTTCTTCCTCTTTTAAGAGGAAAGGAGGAGAGCTGTTCTTTTCCTGCCACTCTATCCTAGCTTTACCTCTGAGGATTAGAACATGTTTACTCACAGTATATAAGTTCTGCAAGGGTTAGTTAGCTAATACTTTTACAATATGTTGCTCAGGGAGAACATCATGCACATATTATCATTATACGGAAAAGTTTACCACAAATGTTACCCACAGCAAGTGGGATAAACCAAAAACTTCCAAGATGGGATGTGACTCATGCCCCTAATGATAGCCCTGGAGATTCTGCGGCTTTTGAATGCAAGCACCAGATATCAGATCAAGAGTAATAATTGTAGCCCTGCTCTGAGGAAGACAGAAACACAGAGTGACTCGTGTGTGCAAGTACAGAGGAATCAAGAGTCAGCACTGTTGTATATGTCCTCAGAATAATCCAAAATCATTAAGACTTTGCAATCACTTTCCACCAAGCATAAACAATTCACAGAGTTAAAACAAATGTTACATAAACAAACAAATGTTGAGATTTTTTTTTTTAAGATATAATGATGGGTTGTTCACAAACACACTCAGACTTTGCTAGAGGATACTGGCTTAGAATATAAAATATGTTGCTCGTTTACATAAAGAGACATTTTTAGCTTGAATTTTATACCCATTCAAGTTAATGACAGCTGCCAGTTTTAGAAACAGTCCAGTCAGGCCTACCAGAGAAGCAAACATTGGCTTGCCTTGGATATCAAGTGACAATCAAGAGCTCAAATACACAAGCATTAACATAAGATAAGAATTTAATATGCATCTGCTGATCTTCTGTAACTCTCCACTAACATATACGTTGCAGGCAGAAAAGGAAAGGTAATTTGAGTTCACTCAATCAGCTTTGATTGAAGAAGCTACGCTTGCATAAATCACATCCTGTTTTGCAGGGGAGATGTAAAGCACACATGAACTGCCATCACGTATCAGCTGTTGTATGAAGATCTGTTACCCTGTGGTAACCTGTTTTGCTATGTTCTCTGTGAATATAGCACATCTGAGTTTAATTTGGTGTAAAATCTCTCTTCAGCTCCTCCACTTCTGCTCAAATACACTGATTATTTATAAACATAAAAAGTATTCCTATATAAAATATAAAGGTAAGTTCAGAGAAGTTGTGTTTAGGTCTATAAGCAGTAATCACAACCCAACAATTGTACAAGATATTTTAGCAAGTGCATCTTTATATTTCACAACAATGAAAGAAAGATGACCTTTGTGGTCCTTTGTGGAAAACCTGTGCCTGTTGTTCAGTGTCCCTGCATCCCCACTAGGAAGTAAAACATTGAAAATAAGCATATTTGTTTATTTTGATCACTGCCATTGTCGACTCCTGCTTCAGGATAAATGCAGAGTTGCAAGGAACCCTGTAATTTTTGCAGCATAGATCAATTTGAGTGACTTGTCATACTTCTCTTCAACAATATCAATATAATCTGTTTTAGTTTGTGAGTCTATCTCACAACGACTCTCTTGAAAAGTATACAACAAGAAATCTTGATACTGTAGCTATTCAGGTTGTCCATCAATGCTTTCAGGTCTACTAGGAACACTATAGATGCCACAACCACTTGTCAAGATAGCATATACCTGCTTTTTGTATGGTATCCTTTATGAATGAGACTCATCTCACATACTTTAGGCACCTCTTTAGTGTCAGGCAATTGTCTGGGCTCCATTTGCAGAGAGAATACCAAGACAAAAGTCTCCAAAATGTAACTTAGCTCTCTTCCGTGATGGTAGATGAGGCCAGGAAACCAGCATAGACTAAACATGAACATGAACTGAACATGAATAGGTGAGCCAGCTGACAGTAGTGTAATTAAAACTTTCCTGACACAAAATTATCCAAACTGTTGTCTCTCCATAGAAGTGTGAGTTAATATATTGAAATTATTGTCTTATCCAGTCAAGTCAATTTGCCATAAAGCGACACCCACCCAAAAAAAAAAAAATCCTGAAAACAACTTATACATTTGGTGAAGAAGCAAACAGTTCTTCTGTTAACCAAGAAATCCAATACAGCATTTTTTCAGAAATGTGTAGAGAAGCTGACCCAGCTTTATATCCCCAGGTAACAATATGTGGCAGCATTGACATTCAGTTGTACTAGCAGTGACTATGTCATAATTTACCAATTACTGTGTAGGGCTAGGAGAAGGAAGGATAAACATATGTGTATATGCATGCACATATATGTAATAGACACATTTGCCCTTTCCTGTCATCCTATTCTCCTTTTGACAGCTCTTAGAATTCCAGAACAGGTTGGGATTTTTTTTTTTCTTTTGTGACATTGGGGGTGGGGAAGTAAATTATACTCTTTCCAGTCATCTCACAAACACAGGAAAGAAAATTTTCAAAGTGCAGTTCTGTAGTATTCATGGATGTATGTGTAATATACAATGCTGAGGGAAAAGACCACTTTGTTTGCTATCGGGCGAAACATCAGTTGATTAGACATCTCAGTGCTGAGCTAAGCCCCAGATTTAGGATTTAGCCTGCATTTCAAAACAAACATGCAAAATGTAGTCCTTTTATAGCTTTACTTTGATAAGGCTTCATTCTCCTAATCAGTCATATTGTTAGAGCCACACTTAAAAGAAACTGGAGCTAGCAATCTAACAATAGCAAGATCCATATAGGTCATTTAATCACCAACTTTAGATGAGTCACCAAGAGTACAGTGCACATTATCTAAAGGTAATGTTTGGTAAATGATTGTATTTTGACAGAGAGATATATGCTTCATTGTTGATTCACTAGGTGGTGTTTCAATTGTGAGGCGTTAGTTTGGTGTTTGCACATTGCCTTCTTCCAGCTCAGGCTCTGTTGAATGAGATAAACAAGGTAAGCGGGGCTTCCAGTGATCAGATCTCAGCCCATGGGCTCGTTATTTTTGAAAGAAATCCTGTCTCCAATCTTCTAATCCTATCCACAGGCATTGGTCTCCTTGATTTCCTGTGTAGACCCAAAGCTGGAGAATAAAAGCTACTAAATTTAGCTTAAATTATGGTTTTGGACAGGACCAGGGCAAAAGAGACCACAGTTTTCAAACTAGGTTTTTTTAATAGGTTGGCTAAAAACTTACCTTGAATTTGAACTATGTTAACTGTAAACTGGATTTTAAGTGAAAATGTTAAGGGCTGAACTCTGGAGACACAGATGACAACTAAGTAACTCACTCCCACAGAAAATGGGCAGAAGTTGGGTGCTTCATTTCCTTATATGACAATAAGCATCTCCCACTAAGCCTTTCTATTAAGCACTCAAAAAAACCTTTTGTTTTATGAACTTCTTTTTCCTATCTGAGTCTTCTCTTACAAAATTACTTGAAAAAGTTACTCCAAGTGTTGGAGGTTTTCCACTCTTCTTGGAAATGGTGACAGGTAAAAAATCCACAAGAGCTTAATACACAGTTGGTGGTTATCAGCCTGAGGTAAAACTTTTGGAGGGATGTATACCATCCAGATAGAAGTCAGCCCTGGTATTTTAGTTTGCCTTTGGGTCAGTTACCTGGTACACAGCTTGCAGGGCAGCTGATTTCCAGTCTCTTTGTCTTCTCATGAATGAACCAAGCTGAGACCACCCTGTGAGCAGGACTTATCATCACCCTCCCTCAACGGGTGCTGAGTGTCCAAGGTACCCCCAAATGCAAGGGGCATTCACAGCACTTGTATTCTACATATTGGGCCCCGCAAGTGTCAGAAAATATACTTTAATCTGTAGCCATCCATATTTTCTTGCTATATGTGTTAGTTCACCTGCTAGACTTAGATCACAGCACAGCTAGGCACATTGTAGAGGAGACTGTTTATCTTCCTATAAATGGGATATTGATAACACCCTTGGTAATATTGCAATGAGACTTTCTACTACAGTTGAATTGTCCAGGAATAGAATTAGTCTTCTGCTGTGCTTTACAGGTATACTGTGCATTAATTCCAAATGCATTTTTTACCCCTTGGAAATCACTCTTTTCCTCAATAAATCAGTGTAATTCTGGCTCATTTATTCATGGGGGAGAGAGAGAGGTGAGGGAAGTTGGCCACCTTGATTTAATTTCCTCTCTGAAGTGGAGCATATTTTGATTAAGAGAGACACAAGGAGACATTCCCTATAGGGACTCAATATTTGAAATTTAATTTCCTTCTTACTGAGCTGTATGTTGTCATTGGAATCAACAGACAGAAAGGTTGACCAGGTGATGAAAAGACCTACCTGAAAGTGCTCTGTCTGAAACTCTCATTTCAAAATTCCTGCTAATGTTTTGTGGATTTTGTGACAAAGAGTTGCAGCATATATTATGCAGTAATTTTTAAATAAAATATATGTGGCTAATTTTGAAATGCATAAGATCGACTACCTGTGCAGAGTAAATTTTACAGCAGTGTAGGAATAGGAAAACTCCACATGTGGGTGTTTAACTCTCATTTACTGACTGTTACTAGAGATTTAGGGCCACACTTGATACTAATGGTAAATTGTGAAGTATTTTGACTGGTTCAGTGTGGAATGGATACATAGAACCCTCTTTCCTTTTGATCTAGCTCACAAGGCTACATTTCCCTTCTCTCTCTCCCTCTCCACTCCATGGGTGGTTATGTAGAGAAGTTAATTTAAAAAAAAAAAAAAAATATGTATTCTAAGTCCACAAGAGTTTCCTCCCATAAGGGGAGGCAGGCCTATCTCCATCCAGATAATTTTGTACTCAGAGTACCACGAAACTTCTTCACAGCAAGAACACTCCATTGTGTGCACCACTGTAAGGGACCAGGCTATACTCTGGAGTGTAACATCTCTCCCTCTGCTTTGAGGCTCTATGAGGTTATGCTTGAGAATAACATATATTGGGAACTTTAATGTAAGCTTGAATTAACTACGAGCAACTGTAGCATGTGCTATTTTATAAACACTCATTACTTATAATGAAGACAATTACTGCCAATCTGAGAAGCATCTTGCTTGTACAGCATGTTGCTGTACAACATGATGCCATAAACTGTATGTGATGCCCAGGCTCTAGAAGTAACTCACACAGTTAGTGGAATATAAGTTTATTCTTTCAAGTCTTAATCAGATAAAGCACATAAGATGTGCAAAATTTTTAATTCAATGGCATTACTTTTACTCTTCAGGATAAACACTAATTTCAGTGCCATGATAGACAGGATTTGTAACACTTATTGTTGCATCCCATCAGTCCCAATGGGGTCTAAGGGAAACACAGAAAATACCTTTCAGTAACTTAACCGGAAGTTTGATATGTGTGCTATAATAACAATTTCTCGATTTTGCCCAAATTTACAGAACTATTGGTAAAGCAGATGAAAAAAAACCACCAACTATAAAATATGCAGCTACAGAGGAAGTATGTTAAGTTAAATAATTAATGCAAAATTTAGTCAATTAAATAAATGACTAGTTAGAGACACAGGCTTATGTGGATAGTCGTTTTTTTGAACATCTATGAAGATTAGTTAATTGGTGTAAAGAAAGGATAACACAGAACTTTACCAAGTTTTCCCTTTTGACAACTGGATTGTACAAAATAAATTCATTTCCTTCTTCACATCTCCTTTCTTCTAGCAGTGAAAGTAAATGTAAAGGCAATTCTTGAACAGATTTTCTGTTAAGGCTCATAAAATAAAAACAATACTCAGGACAGATGTTAAAGTCCATCTACAACTTTTTATGCTTATCCTAGTTTCTAGTGATGTGCATAGCAGAGGCATATATCAGACAATTGACTATACAATATTCTCTTTCATGTTGCAAGTAAGTGCAATAAACAGATTTAATACAGGCAGCAGAATATCACTGATTCACACTAATGGCCAGCAGATGAATTGTGAATTACCATGGATAGCAAACTGATGAATAATCAAAGTAAGACAAGCAATAAGCAAGCATAAAGCTTCACATAATATACTTTGTTCATTAATGCTTATAGCCATCCTTAAGTTCTCTTAGTTATATTAATAATTCAGAGGATCATCCTGGTAAATGAAGTGTAGTATATTTTGTACCAAATCCCACAGTCCAAATAATAAGACTTCACTACAACATGTCGCTCTTATATATTTCACCAAGACGTAACAGAGACCTTCAGATACTTGTTGAGCATCACAAAATGCACAGATAACAAGGCAGTGTTTCACTTGCATTTTAAAAACTTATATCCTTTTTTCTTTACTGGAGTTATAGGAAAACCAATTGCTCTAAATCATCTCCTAAATAACATTATCTTCTCAAACCTGAATAGGTAAACTCAGAGGCTACATGACGTAGGAGCCTTTGCAATTTATAAAAAATAAAATCCAGCTTAAAAAGGCCAAGCAAGTCTATCATGCACACATTTGCAACAGCACGCTTTGGAAATGTGTTGTGTTGCTGCTGTTTGAAGGGTTTGAAGGTTTGTGTCTTTTTTAATTATTCACTGAAAAATCATTTGGTTTCTCTCTGAGGTTTTCACATTTCCCTGCTGCACAAATTAGAGGTCTTTCTCTTACTTTTTTAAGTATTGATTTTTTAATCTTTCCACCCATCACCTCATAAACTGCATGCTCCGCCTTTTGTTGGTCTGACCCACCTTTTGGCATTATTAAAAACAGTGAAGATTTAAATTGGTCTTTTGGAAGATACTAGGTTTGAGTTCACATTCATAAAACAGAGCTTCCACCTTTGATCACAAAGATTAAAGAAAAAAAGTTTATTCTAGGCTTTGCAGTCTTATTCTTAAGGCAAACAAACATCAGTTGCATGTCAGGACTTTCCACAGTGACCAAATGTTAAAAATGTCTGTGTGCACACATTCACATAGTTATTTTGAGGATGATAAAATATAAATGGAAAACTCTCTTACAGGTCTAAAATATTACTAAGCAAATATTTTATTAAGAGAGTTCTCTAAGTAGTTCTATAGGACCAGAGATTCAACTGGCTTGTTTAGGTTATTTAACTTTTTATTGCTATATTATTCCTTCTCCTTAACTGCTAAAAGAGGATAACAAATGCCGTGTTTTAGTGTTTGTAAGGCTTGAGGTCTTGGAAGACCCTTCTTTGTCTTTTTTTTTTCCCCAATGGATTTTTAGAACACTTAAGTTGCCTTTTTTCATTCAGAGCCTATCTTGCCATCTTTTGAGCTACAGCTAGATCCACAGTTTATCCAGAAGCCCGTCATTAAAACTGAAACCAAGTGAGAAGCAACTAGCCTAGACCAAGGGACCACTGTTTACAAAGGCTGTTTTCTGGCAAGTGGCTGTTTCCCAGTCTGTGTCCTGTTGCATCCCATCCTCAGGTATTTTGTAGAAGGATGGGATATTCAGAGCACATTTCTTCTGCTGCTGTTTCATATCAAGTCCTCTACCAGCACCCTGATACTTTAATACTTACAGGTTCTCTGGTGGCAGAGGAATTATTAATATACAGATGTGATGTGAATGTAGAAAGGGGAGATGAAAATGTCTGTCATCTGTTATATCTGTATCTCTATCCTCAAAAGCCAAAGGAAGCTGTACAGGGTACCCTGTGTTTCAATTCATTTCAATATTGGATTAAGAGACACAGTAGCTAGCATAATACCTAAACCTCCAGCACACCCTGTGGGCCAATCGGTTCTGGTCACCAAACCAAGGACACCATGGTTTGAATGGAAGTTCTTTGGGGGAAGATAACATGCCTTGTCTTTGTCAGTCTTTCCATGTCAGCAAAAGGTCCCATATAACTACAAGTTCAAGTAACTTCTTCCCTGCCTAGAAAGTATCTGATATTCCTATCTTCCAGGAAAAAAAAGTTCTGCTGGAAGCTTGCATCATAAGCTCTCCAAAGTTTTGAACTGAGTAAATTATTGTTGTCCACAGCAAATATTTAACATATATTTCTGTTCGCCAGCCTGATTAATTTAATCCCCTTCACTCATTCTCTCCTCCTCTCTCAGACTTCCACAAACTTGAAGACAGTACAAACAGCTGTAAGAATACTTCTGTCTGAGAGAATAATGAAGAAATTCTCAAGAACAATCCCTGTGTCTGAGACTACTAATTTAATGCTTTCACTAAAGTGGGAGAAATGACAAATAACAATTATCAATATGCATGAGGTACTTAACAGCATGCAGTGAACAGTGTAGGTGGGGTTTAGACAGAAAAGGTCTAGGGCATAATTCATCTCATCCTAAGGTAGACATTTCAAATAGATTTAAAACAGCAGGATCCCTTCCAGGAAATATGCAGCTGTCTTCACTGACTACAAAAAGTCCCAGGTGAATAGTACAGATGCAGATGCCTATATTGGATTTGTCTGAAGTTAAGGTAAGGGAAATCCCACCCTGAGGGCTTACATGACTTTTAGGTAAAATAAATGTATGAACACTCCAAGAAGAAATTACAAAATCAAAGAAATTATTGTCATTCAGACCTCCAAGGACCACAATTCTCTTAGAAAGTTGCAGGATTCATTTAAATTTTCATTATCTAAACCATGCTATAAAATTGCAGCTCCTCTGACCCTTACCTGTTGCTCAGGGACTGCAGGTTTCCTCTTCCCACACCCTTCCATCACTGGTTAGGTTTCCAGGAGGAGCAAAATCCTCTCAAATTTTTCAAAATCTTCTGCAAAAAAGCATTTGTTTCCACAACAGTGCTCACTGTCCTTTTTCCCTTTCTGCCAAGGGGGTTCTTTCCTCTCCAAGATGACCCTTTTCACCCTCCAACCTTTTATTCACTGAGCTGTTTTTAACAAATTTTCTGTCCTGTATCAGTCTCTGCTTGTCCTCCTGCTTTTTCTCTCATATTTCCATAATCATTTGGAGCTAGAGGTTATGAGAAAGCCTTTGAGTGCTTTGGAGTTTTCTGGATTTCAAAATTATCTGGTGCTATACCACACCTTACAGCTTTTTTTTAAAAAAAAAAAAAGCAAACTTATGTGCCTGGTTAGCTGGTCTCTGCTCCCGCTGTTAGAGTCCATGTTGAGCAACTGTTGTCTAACACAACAGAACCTCAAAGTTATAAAATGCCAGCTTCTAACTGCAGACTTGAGAAATCTGAGGCCCAAAGTACTTGGTATCCAACATTTTTTTCTAGTTGGTCACTGTTTGGACAAGGGACCTACCTTAAAAAAAAAGTGCTTTTTTTTCTCCATTCTTTCACTTGCCATAGTGCAGTTATTTTTAACAGTTTCCCCTCGCAAATCCCCAAATTTATCTTTTAAAATGTCTTTATTTTTCCATAAATGATGATGTACACTGTGATTGAATATGAAATGGGCTTTAAAACTGATGCTGTGATGAATTCTTTTTCTTGCCTTAGGCCTTGGTACCTGTGGGTTACAAACATTTAAATAGGAAGCTGATGAAATCCCTGGTTGAAGTCTTTTCATGTCAGCTCCACTGTAAATATTAGGCTTTTGCTGATGCTAAATAGTCTAAACCCTGAGTCAGCTATCAAAACTCCACAGCTCATAAGGGATCAGGCTCTGCTTAATATCTCAACATTCGTATCTGAATTGACTTACAGCTCACATTAAGTAAATATATTCTTAGCTCTGCCCATCAAATTCTATTAAGAAGCATGGAAGCAATGACGAAACCTATGCAATAACTTTAGCTTTATTCATCATCTGACTTATTTACTGTTGCTAGGTAAAGTAATATTCTGAAAGACTGAGTGAGAAAATCACCCCTCAAGACCTGAAGGTGAAATGCTTGTATGAAAGTGCAAAGGGACAGGATGAGTGTGAAAATCTCTTCTGTGCCAGCAATGTACAAAATTTTTCCCAGACCAACACAGACTTTAAGTTCATAGAATCATAGAATAGTCAGGGTTGGAAGGGACCTTAAAGATTCCACCCCCCCTGCCATCGGCAGGGACACCTTCCACTAGACCAGGTTGCTCAAAGCCTCATCCAGCCTGGCCTTAAACATTTCCAGGGAGGGGGCATCCACAACTTCTCTAGACAACCTGTTCCAGTGTTTGATCACCCTCACAGTAAAGAACTTCTTCTTAATATTTAATCTAAACCTGCCCTCTTTCAGTTTAAAGCCATTTCCCCTTGTTCTATCATTAACTGCCCTTATGAAAAGTCCTTCCCCAGCTTTCTTGTAGGTCCCCTTCAGGTATTGGAAGGCCGCTATAAGATCTTCCCTGAGCCTGTGAAGTTAATGCTGGTTCTTCAAACGATGCTATAAAGTTGGAAGTTTTGGTCCAACCATCATAGAAAAAGGCCTCCACAACACCAAGGTCGGCACTCTGTCTAAGATTAACAGCCAGGTTTACTTGCAGTTAGCAAGAGGGAAAAAAAGTTAAAACTAAGGTATTGAACAGCTTACCCCTGCAAACACAAATGGTCCCTCCAAGTAACAACTGCTAGGGAAGAACAAAAAGGCTGAATTTTTGCTCTTAATGCTTTATGTGTCCTGAAGACCCCCCAGAAAAGGAGGTGAGGGTGTGATTTTGGGACTTATGCACCCAAACAGGCTCACAATTATGACATACCTAGATGAACCTGAAAACCAGACAAGAATTTGCATACCACCCTTTCATTTACACATTCAAATCAAGCTTGAGGAAAAACACCAAGAAGAAAAAAAATATTTTCTGTAGCCAAGGTAATGAACTCTATCACGCATCTTTCATTTACATTTGGTAATAGGAAGTTTAAAAAATATATAACCTTCAATTATTCTGCAGGCAATATGGACACACAGAAATCCTACTCCCACAAAACTCATTTGTGAGGTCAGTAATATTTATGACCAAAAAACATCATCAGAATTTAAACAAACATACACTTTTCTAGGTGAAATTTTACATCTATTTTTTATTTTCTGATAATTTAACCTCAACAGTAACAAGAACAGATTCGGTGAGCTGAGCCCTCAGCTGTTGAAAATGAAGTCCATGGATGTAAGGTAATTTGAATGACCTAAGCCTGTGGCTCAGAGAGGTAATCCCTTCAAATCAAGAGCCAGTGCATACTTCTGAGATATAGCCAAGTAAAGTCTAGTCAAATCTTGAAAAATCAAACTTGTTCTTACTGAAGAGAGCGTTGCCCTTTCCAGGTCAGGAATTTTACAGCATTAAGTCCGAGTACTTTTTCTTTTGCCACCTTAGTATCTTCTGTGAATCCATTAAAGCAGGAAAAAAACTACCACTGCAGTATGAAAAGACCCTGCTTAGGCTTTCACCCTTCTTAGGGAAGAAAAAAATGGGTCATGGATCCAAAGATTTTCCTTACTAGTATAAGCATTCTATTTTTATTTCTAAGTAAGCTCTCTATATTCTCTCTACACCCTCTCATATGAAGAAAAATCACCACACATTCTTGTTTTTCTCGAAATATCCAATGACATATTGAGATTTCCTTAACAAGAGTAGTTCTAACTCAGGTTATATTCAGGTCCACTATTCCCTGCTCATTGCTCTGTGTCCTCTGAAAGAATTGCAGGGGTCTGGTATTTTCAGGTTTTACAGAAGGGCCAAAATCAACAGCCAGTTCTTACACTTTTGAATTCATAATGCAGTTGTCATTTGTTCAGCTTCAAAGCAGATTTCACCCATTTGAGGATATGAATCTGATCTGTAGGAAAAAGGGCTAACTATGGAGGCAAAAGATGACCCACTCAATTCCAAATAAGCAACTTCAGAAAGGTCGCCAGCAATTGTAACTGACCATCATTTCAGTAAACTCTTATGTCAGTCATTGTCTGTCTATCTAGTCTAAAATCAGCTTGTATGCAAAAATGGAGAAAGCAAGTCACCTCTCAACAACTTGCAAAATATTATTAAAATCAAAACAGGTGATCAGCCTAGTATCCAAACTCATAGCGCACAGCAGACCCAGGGCATGTACTTCTTATTTCCCCTCCTCCTCACCACTCAACTAATTCCCTTCACACGCAGGTATCTACAGGTGAAATTTAATTTGATTAAAAATAATTAATGAATTAATTAACCACAAAACCCCCATCCTAATATGCTTTCCCATTATTTATTTTTTACTTACAGCTAATGTTTTTGTTCTCAGTACCAAGCAGGAGCAAGGAAAACAAACCAGATTCTTGTCAAAATCTCACTCATAAGCCTCATAGAGGAAAGCACAAACTGATGTGCGCTGTTGTAGTCTCTTTTAGTGAGGAAATCTGTTCCCTTCACAAACAAAAGTGCTGAAACAGATATTAAACATGACTCCTACAAAATATTTGGATCTGTGTTATTTATCACTGCATAAAATCCCTGCGTGGTTAAGGTCTAATTCATAAAACCTAATTTTTCTGTACTTCACATTTGTCTAATAAAATATGTACACTTACAGTAAGGTTTTTTTATATATAGCAGAAATACAATTTACATTGCAAGCTGGAAATATGGAAAGTGGAGTGTAGGACTTTCCTATTGTATTTATTTGGAGGTAAGCTTGTACAAACATATTTGCATGCATAGAAAAATAGTAAACCCATCAAGCCCTGCACAAATTTAATAAATAAGTGGAAATGCCTAGAATTTCCATATTTCGGTTACTTTGGTGACCTAGTCAGTCACTTTTGCTCTGTTACTAGTAGATATCTGCACACTGTCAGTGCAGCAGGCAATAATTTCACATAGATGAAAATTAAGCATATAGCTATTCATAACTCTCAATACCCTTCTGTCCAAAATTCTGACTAGGTAAAGAAAATCCTTTGAAAATACAGGTTTCCAGATTCCAATCTGATACACCATGGGAAAATTATGATGCACAATAAAAAAATCTCACAGAGCATGTCTTAAAGTGTAAAGAGCAAGATAACAAATGTACCCAGCATAAATTGTTTGAGTAACTGTGTACATTAATTATTTGATGGCTGAAAGACATGAAGTAGAATACAATGCTGCAAATCACAGCACCCACCATAAGTACCATGAAGCCTAATACTTTGAAACAATTTCTTTCCAATTATGAACTTCAAATTTTGTCACTTCTGTATAAAATAATGCCACCTATGTTTTATATAGTATTATGTATCGGGGATGATACTCAGTAGACACATAATTAAAATTAATGGATTAAAATTAAAAACTACAATGAGAGTCAGAGGAAGGGAAGGAAGCAAGGGAGGTTAGGAAGCTACATTTCAGGAATGATGCTCAAAAGACATTCTGTTTTGGTCAATCTTTTATGGCTTCAATGAATACTGAATCACATTCCTAAGAGATGTATACACTGTAAAATCTGTAGAGATACTTTTATAGGCATACTGAAAAGTATTATTAGTTTACATTCAATCTTTACTAAGTATTTTAGTAATACAATCTAATGAACAACAGAAACGGCTGTGTCTTCACACCGTAATTGCATTATGTGTAATTCATTCCCGTTGTCTCCTTACCAGATGGTGGAGTAGTAGAATTTAGTGGACATATAAATGATGAATTTGGACTAAAATGAAATCAACCTTTGCTTTTGAAATGTATTTCACATTCCATTACTGACTTCAGAACAAAACTATGAAGTGTAAAAGCTGGAAAATGAGCAGAGGGAAATAAGAAAGGAGTGTTATAGTGCCATACAAATGAATCATTGCAATTCATGCTCTTCATAGACTATACTTTTCTGCACGCGCAGCTCTCACTGATGTAGTGAGAGTGGGAGACATAAAATTACTATTTATGAAATTTGTGGAGGACATAAGAAATGGTAAATAATATTGAGGACTGATCAGTTACACAAAGCAATCTGAATTGCTTGTTGAGCTGAACATATTGAAGTATTATAAAGGTAAAGAGTGGAAAAAGCAAAGTTATAAGAACAAAACTTGTAATGTCCAGCTAGTAAAACTTGTAAGGCCTCAAGAATAGACACGGGAGTCCTGACTAGCAGAGTCTGCACAATTAACTCAACATCACAGGAGTCACATAGCTCAATTAAAAAAAAAATAAAAATATGTTAACATGATGTGTTTCCACAGGGAGAAATAGCAAGAAGATTATTTTACAATGGCAGTGGGAAGAGTGATATGGGTTTGTTATGATTAGCTCTATGGTCCACATTCCAGAAAGAATAAACTAAAAATGAGAGAGAGAGCTACAGGAAAAATAAATATAATCAATGGCTGAGAAGCCACTGTACAGTTTGAGGGATGGGGTTTTGACCAAATGAGGTAGTTGAGAAGAGAAGAGAAGAGAAGAGAAGAGAAGAGAAGAGAAGAGAAGAGAAGAGAAGAGAAGAGAAGAGAAGAGAAGAGAAGAGAAGAGAAGAGAAGAGAAGAGAAGAGAAGAGAAGAGAAGAGAAGAGAAGAGAAGAGAAGAGAAGAGAAGAGAAGAGAAGAGCTAGGAAACCTGTTCCAGTATCTGACCACCCTCTCGGTAAATAAATGCTTCCTAACGTCCAGCCTAAACCTCCCCGGCACAGCTTTGAGCCATTCGCACATGTCCTGTTGCTGAATCCCAGGGAGAAGAGCTCAGCACCTCCCTCTCCACTTCCCCTCCTCAGGAAGCTGAAAGGAGCAAAGAGGTTGCTCCTCATCCTCCTTTTCTCCAAACTAGACAAACCCAGGTTCCTCAGCCACTCCTCACACGACATGCCTTGCAGCCCTTCCACCAGCTTTGTTGCCCTCCTCTGGATGCAGTCAAGGACTTTCACATCCTTCTTAAATTGTGGGGCCCAGAACTGCACACAGCACTCCAGGTGAGGCCACACCTATGCTGGATACAGTGGGATAATCACCTCATTTGACCAGCTGGTTATACTGTGTTTGACGCATCAAGACAGCAGCGTAACCCAACTACTGTTTCTAAATATCTTGAAGATGAGAAAATAATTAAAAATAAAAGAAACTTCAGTCTAGTGCAAATGAGTCTTGTGAATGAAGGATGATTAAATTCACACAGATTTAAGAAACTCAGTTTTAACAGAAGTGTGATTAGTCATGTGTGAAAAATACCATGATGCCTTCCATTCACAAGAAGATGAGGGGGTTATTTGGAATATATGCTTTAATCATCATTCAAAACCTGGACAAAATTCATAGATAAATGTTTTGAAGGATGCAATATTACATTTTTGGGTGATCTTTCTAAACCATAAAATCTCAACATGGTACTCATTGACCAAAGGCAGCTGACATAATGCTCTTATAAAAACAGAAACCAAGGCAGAAATGCTACTTTCTAAGTAAATGAATTATTTACTTAAATAGCCAACTTTTGCCCCCCTATAACACCACAGATAACAAATGAGTGGGTTTTTCCTATTTTGTTTTTTTATCTTTAAGATTCATTTTTTCAGTAAAATAAAATATTAGGGATGTTATCTATGGCTTTTCCTCCCTCAGTTATTATTCATACAATCACCTCCAGTGAGATCAATTTGATTTTAGACACAAATGGTATTCACCACTGAAGCTGAGGTATTCAAGGGAATTAGGATTTTTAGTAGCATACAGACCCATATTTCCCTTAAGTCCTTAAGTACAACAAAGGACTGCAAGCCTTGGCTGTTAAACCTGGAAAGATGACAGCCATAAAAAATGTTGACTCATCTCACCAATAGATCTATAAAACCACCATTAGGCTGTTATCACTAGGAACAACACTGTGTGGGTTGTACATGTGTAAATGAGCACAAAATCACAGCTGGTATTTCTAATTCTGTCCAACCCAAGAGATACATGATCTCAGAAGTATCTGAAATAATTACACAAACTAAATCAAACCCAAATACTGAATTCCCAAGTGAAAAAATCTTTAATACGTGTCATATATAACTATTGAACTATTTACTTTCCATCTGTGTACTCTCTAATTTTTCTTGTCACATATTCTAATTATGAATAATGCTCGTAACCAAACATGCATTTACACCTCTTCCATCCACCACTGCATATCCTGCTGAGAGAGTAAACAAACTTGTTACTCTAGCATCCTATCCAGAGCAATCGTATAACAACTCAACTTGTACATTCAAGCAAGCATTAAAACATAAAATGATTCTATATTACAAAGAACATTGCCAAAAGGTATTTTGTATGAGCAGAGTGGATACTACAGAAGAAATTGCTTTTTGAATAAATGCTATTTCTTTCACTGGTTTGCCAGCATACGAGGAAAAGCATAAATTTTCTCACATATTGCATTTCAAGACAGACTCCATTCAGATAGCATGCAGTGGTTATAATTACAGCTTTAAATCCAGGCTGGAGCTAGTCTTGTTACAGTGAACATAATTCACAAGAATTTTCACAATAGCGACAGTGAGAAAACCTCTTTTCTAACATAACAATCCCTATAGCAGCATTTCATCTTTCCACAATGCAGAACGCAGAGGCTTTTCAGTACAGGAGGGACTTGGAGATTTCTATAGAGCCTTATTCATGTGAGAATAGGAATCCAAGGCTGGTGAGATGGAATGAAAGGGTAAAAAGTTGTGGTACTATGTGCCAATTCAGTTGCTAGAGCTCTGTTTATATTAAATGCAACCCTGTGAGCAATTGACTCATGAGTATCTCTCATGTTATATGCAAAACGTAATTAAGAGAAAAAGCAGGCTGAACATAAATTCTTCCATAATTCAAGTTGTGAAAATACCAAGCTCAATGATGAGTAGAATCAGTAGAGTTTATTCTGCTTACATTCATCATTCAATTTTTTTAAAACTATTTTTTTAATATTTTAAAAATCATATATCAAGCAGCCTGTTCTATTAAGTTATATATAATAATATGATGCATAGCAAATGCCTTTTAAAGACTCATATCAGCTGTGATATCTGTGATATATATTCTACAAATACCACTGCATATTATACACCTATATGTAAAAACAAATGCATCTTTTTGTCTTGTTTTCCCCAAATCATATTCAGAAGTTTTAAAACCACAGAGTGAACTAAAGCCTGACCTCCAAACGACTCACTCCAGCTGCTGCTGCTTAATCAGTATTAGCCATAGTTAGGGAACAGTCCTGCTCTTGAAAAGGCATTAGGAGTCATTAAGAATGGGTGACTTTATTTGTAACTAAATCTGAGAACTGAAATTATTCCATGGGTTAGCTTGCTTACATTTTTCTCTCCATGTGTTTTTCACTAGACAGGGAGAAGTCTCTTGTTTAGCACCTCTAAATAAAGATGCTGAATAAGTGACAGTTTATTTATGAAATATTGTATCATTTGGTATAACTACAGCTGGCACAAAAATCCCTTAAACATATGTGATTGTTTGCAAACGTGTCCAGTGAAGGTGAAAACAATAATATATTTTTATTTTAACCTTTTGCACTTGAAAATGTTGGATGTAAATCACAAAGTTTTACAAGTTACATTTTTCCAAATACTCTGTTGAAAATATACTTTATATTATAAGCACACATATAAGCATTTTTCATTGTAATGCCTATTTTGTAAATGAGAGTTGTTCATACAAGGGCTTAGGATGCATTATCATAAAGCAGCAGGGGTCCATCTCTGCGGTTACTTGAAACTGGCTTTAGGGCTAAGCTTCAAGGTGAATTGATAAACCACAAATAAACTTTTTGCCCTTAGAATTGTATCAAGGGACAAGTTAAGCACAAACAAATTAGGAAGGCTGACAAGCAAACTCCAACTCTGCCCAGCACTGGGGCAGGGCATCCAAACATGCTTTTGCTCACAGAGCAGGTGAGCTCCACTGTGCTTTGCTTAACCCAGCTATCTGCAGTGTATCCCATCTGCTGTCCCAACTTTGTCACACACAAGCCTGACACCAGGCAAATAAGAGTGCTGGTGTCCCTCCTGCGTGGCTGCTAGAATCACCTGCTGGCAGAGCAGATGGGATTTGTTGACAGCTTGAACCTATGTAGACTACCTGCCTGACAAAGCTGGGTCTGAGGGGGTTCATCGGCCATCTGAGCGTAAAGCCTTGCTTTAGCCTGCAGCACTGTGTATGGAGAATTTTTTCTGACTGAGCAATTTCTTTGCAAAAGATAGAATTTTCCCATGGTCACATATCAAGTGAGTGACAGAGCTGGAAACAGAATCTAGGAGTTCCAGATCAAAGTATCCTAATTTATAACTAATAGAGACAGAAAGCCACAACAGGAGGGTGAGGGTGCCTCTGTCAGCCTTCAGGGAAAAAAAGAAAGAGTCTGGCTGACAAGGAGTAGTATTTCACTATTCAGTGTAAGAGGTTGATTTCTGAACAAACACTCTGAGAAATTATTACTTAAGACGCTCTCAATATTTGCATGTCTTCTGTCTCCATGTCCCCAGCAGTTCAGCACATCATTAAAGCACTGCTGATTTTAATGATTGGTTGGCAGAAAATGGTACAACTGGGAGAAAATGGGGAGCTGGTTGCGCTGAGTAAGCTGCTGTCATTTACTCACAGGGTGGACATGGAGTCACAAGCACAGAAGTTACACAAGTTCAGGCTGTCTTCCTCACTTCATCTTCCAAGTCAGTGCTTCATTTTTAACATTATTCGGGCACTTCAAGTCTCAGCAGTAATTCTGAGACAGAAAACAGTCAGCATTTCCAGGGTGCAAAAGCCAAAATCCATGTAGGAGACAAAATGCCTTCCACTGAAATAAAAACAATGCTGTGAACTACAGCAGCAGTAAATCAGAGTTGGGACAACTTAAAGCTGCTTTCAAACTTACAAAGTTTTGTAGAGAATGAAAAATCTAACTCCTTATATAAACAGGAGTTATGGATTTTATATAGCTATACATCAGTATGCAAGTGCATGATGCAATTATAATTTTTTGCATACTATCATTTAATATAATTGTGTTATTTTATGTACATAAATCATATTTTACCATAATACCATATTGTCATGATGTCCCTGTATTAAGCAGCTCCTCCTTTCTTTACCATGAATGGAGACATAAAGTACAGAAGAAATTCTGAGCCCATATTACTGCAGAGTGCATCATGACTGGTAAGTTAGAGGGAAAAAAACCTTATGGACAATCAAGACCCAGTGGCCTGAGGAGCTTCCCTCATCAACAAGCAAGAGAGTACTTCAGAGATTATAAAATACTACATACATCTTCCAAGAAACAGATAAGAAAGTGAGCAAGATCATAAACTCTTAATATTTAACGCATCTCAACCCCACAAGAAACACATTTTCAAAGAGAGTTAAATATAGCCAACCAGTAAAATGGATCAATATGAACCATAAAAGAGATGACCACATAGAGAGTGAGGGGAAATTCTGACAGTTCAAGAAAAAGAGCCCAAGAAAAGTGAGAACTGCAAAGTTCTGATGATCTCCCCAGGTAAGTGAGATGGTCTCTTGTAATAGGTGACACAGTTTTTTGTCCCCAGATAATTCGGAGAGTCAATATGTTTCTATCAATAAATGTGGGTTGAAAAATAAACTCCATAAATTGACAATGAATCTTTTTTTCCTAAGTGCAAATAAAGTTGTCTTGTGTGATACAAATGACACCACAGAGAACATCATACAGTTGTATCCAAACATTCTCTATTTAGTATTAGCCAATAACCTTCAGTCAGTGGATCACTGAGGTCGGGACTGGGAATTTATAATGTTGCCAATTTATACCTATCTCCCTGCAGAGTCAAGACTGCAGAGAGGCCTCTAATCAGAAGGGTTTCCTATGCAACCACAGAACTTTTTACAAAGTCATTAAGGCCAATTAAAATTCAACTTAAACTGTACAATTGGCCTGTCCACAGATCGAGCTGTTTCCCAGTTAGCTGGAGGTAAACTAATGCTACCTGAACATGTTTCAATCAATATTGGTTTTCAGCAAGAAATATGGGGTTTGGCTAAGCATAATTTAATTACAATTATCTGCTGCAAACAGAAGAGAATCTGCTTTTATCAAAAGCTGACTATCACAGAAGTTTTCATTTTTCCAGTAAAGGAAAATAACTTGAAAATTTTGAAATGAAAATCCAGTCATTCCAATGTTCCTGTGCCCCCGTCCTGGACTGTGAGCTGGGCCACTGAAACCTCCTAAGTTGCGCTACAAACCTGGGATGCGCAACAGGGACTCAGTGAAAAACTGATGCACCAGCAAATGAGTATTGCAGCCTATTAGCCCACCCACAGAATGGTGGTGACAGGAGACATCTAAACTGTAACATCTACTGCGTATTAATACGTCACTTCAGATGAAAGTTTTACACAGGGCAAATACCATCTCCTCTAAAAATCTTATAAATGAGTAAAGCAAGGTGGTCAAAGAAACAAGACATGTTGTTGAGGCAGAAGAGTGAAAAATTCCCTCTCAAAAACATCTTTATTTTCAAAGGACCTGATCCAAACCTATTAAGTCAATTAGACTTTTTCTATTAGCACCAACTGGCTTTCTACTTGATCCCACACAGCAAGATGGAAAATTTATTCCTTAAAAAACCAACCAAAAAACCCCAAACCCAGTGTGTATTAAAAAACATTTCCTGTGAAAGGGCCTTCATATTCTCATATTACAGAAGTTGTGCTTCAGCTATTCAATCAGAAATCCTGGTAATTTAACTCAGTGCAATGTATTTCACTCCATGCTAAATTTTTTAAATGTATTGATGGACAGAGGGGAGAGCAGAAGTCACAGAAGTGGTAGCTCCTTCTTTGCTTGAAAATTAACTATTTGCTTTTCATTGTTTGAGCTGTAGTAGAGGGAAAGTAATTTAGACTCTGGTAAATCAGGAAGACTCCACCAAATTACTGGCAGCTTAAACGGTAGAATGCTGGAGAAGTCCTGATTGCTTCAGGCCACTGGACACCATTTGGTAGGGCTACCAAAGGATTGCAAACTTATAGCTATCCTATTTCTTTTTATAAGACCCTCTTACAGACTTCCTGCTAAGAAATAAGGATGCTGGGAAGCAGAGTAAAGCTGGGAAGACACATGGATTATCATTAGAGAGAGGACAGCCACCAGAGGCAGGGGCAGGAATGAAGTCAAGGACCAAAAGCAGTAAGAAAAAGATACCAAAGAAAAAATAACCAGCTACCCTGGCAGCTGCTGGATGCCACTCAAGGAGCCCTTCTCAGAGTTTTACATGAGAGAGTGCCCAAGGAATAGGCCTGTGGATACTCAGGGGCAAAGTCCTTTCTACTGTGTTTCTTCCTAGGCAGGAGAACAGAAGTCTGCACCAGAAAGAGTCTGACCAAGATATGCACAACAGGAGCTTCCCTGCACGGGTCATAGCACTCAAAACAGCCCACACGTGGGTTCATGAATCTATTTAGGCATGGTATGGGGGAACAAGAAGATATTTCCGTGTCTAAGTTCACTGCAGTCTTTGGCTTCTCTCCAGAGGCTACCAGCAAGGTTACCAGCGACTGCCAAGCATCACAATGGTGTCATTACAGAAAAACCTGTCCACAGGATCACAGCGATACTGCTCACCCACAAAGGCCGCCAAACAACAGATGGTAGCAACTTTTGATTGCTACCAACACGGACTGGATTTGAACCAGCAAGTCAGAAGTAAAAATATTTCCAGCTTGTTTCTTATTCCCTTCAGCTATTTTTTCCCCCTACTAACATATATTATGCTTTACCTTACAGTAAGACTGGGGAAGGACTTGATTAAAAAAACAACGACCTTCTCCTTGCTGTGTAATACAAAATAGAACTGGCAAACTTGGATGCCTACTGTTTACATTTTACAGCAAGAGGGCAATTTCACACTGCCTACTACTGATGCTGCAATATTTCCATGCCCACTTTTTGTTTGTTTGTTTGTTTTAACTCAGTTCATGCCAGAATTAAAATGAGAAGACTCATCAAAAATGTCATGTCTTCTCCATTATAAGGATTTTGTGTCAGCCCTCTGCCTGCATTTTTGTTTTTGATAACATCGATCTGTTTACAAAACCAGGTCAGGTCTGTGCTGGCCTAGATAAAGCAGCAGGGATCCATCCCTCACCCGGTCCCTGCTGTCCATCAGCCAACATGCAACTGTGCCCCTGCCCAGGTGACTGCTTATTCCACATGCAATTGTAGGTCTGGCCATACTAACCCAATCATTTCCACTAGAACCACTCAAGGCATGGGATTTCTCTGTACCCAAAATCATCCAGTCTGCTCTCATCCAGACATCTTTCACCATCTGAAGAAACTCAATGAATCAAAGACGAAGCAGAAAGCTAAAAGTTAAAAGCATCCAAGCGGATTGCTGAAAGCATACGTTGTACGGCAGGCGTGCTGCAGCCATGTGTGGGTGGCCGAATGTTTGTCTGGCTGCCTGCCTGCCTGCCGCAATTCACACGCCGGTGGTACACCTCCAGGATGCTGCCGTACCATAACCAGCCTCGATGGCACAGACTTCAGGGGACATGCACAGACCTCTTGGTTTGGAGGGCTTTCGGATCTGCAGTTATTTAGGCTTCTATTTATGAGCTTGTTGTGTAATAAAAAAGTGTGCTATGGGAATTGTCTGGCTGCCTGCCTGCCTGCCGCAATTCACACGCCGGTGGTACACCTCCAGGATGCTGCCGTACCATAACCAGCCTCGATGGCACAGACTTCAGGGGACATGCACAGACCTCTTGGTTTGGAGGGCTTTCGGATCTGCAGTTATTTAGGCTTCTATTTATGAGCTTGTTGTGTAATAAAAAAGTGTGCTATGGGAAAGAGAGTGGTTTTCCCGTATCTCAGACATTATTACTTTGACAGAAATTAAATTATAAACCCTTATCGCCACTTAGTAGTGGAAAGCACTGGGGGCTATAAACCTCCTGGATGAAATCTTAACCCTGTGGAAAGCAAGGCCAAAATTACTATTGACGTTAACAAAGCCAGGATCTCACTCTGTATATTTGTGTCTGTGCATGCGTATGGTTTGCATTTTCACAGAGAATTGGGATTACTTATTAACTGGCAGTCAGAGACTGCGGCAAAGACTGCCCACTGTATCATCAAAGCTTATGGAAACGTTTGTAAGATTCTTACTTCCTTTGAAAATGCCTGTAAAAGCCAAAAGAGAATCTCCTAAGCCCAGTTTGTGTTTTGGTTTAGATATAATTCATTTGTAAAATAGCACGCTTGAGTGATTTCATGCTTTTTTGTTGTTTTCTGAGATTAATATTCATTTCAGAAAATGAATGTAGAAGTGCATTATTCTGTGTTTTAGTAAATCACATTAGTTACTGAGCTTTAAGTGGCCTTCTCAGTTGGAAATAAATCTCACAACATTGGCTAGTAAGTTTTGACTGTAGAAACCATACAAAAGCAAACCGGCTGTGAATATTTCTAATGCAGCATTTATGATTTTGTATCTGTAATTTCCAAGTTTCCCAGAAGCAAGAGGTACATATCTTTTTTTCTGTTTTTCAAGCAAAAAATAAAAATGTAATTTTTGTACCATAATCATTCCTAACTCATCCATTCGCTTTTTCTGACATCTCCATGGAACTAGACCTGTGAATTTTATGAAATTTAACAATTTGGATTTTTTTGCCTTAGCACTTTCTGGCAAAGGCAGATCCTCAGTGACGCTAATGACCACAGATCCTTTGGCATATATGGAAATATAACAAATACCTCCACTGGGAAACTGTTCCAGGTAAGAAAAATATTTTTTTTCTTAACACCTGCTAAGTTTCACATTAAGTTGCATCTGGGTATCAAAAAAATTAAAGAGAAATTATAGCACTTTTTTTTTTAATATAAGCTCTGAATTTAGACCTTCACATTTCTTTTTGACATTTATGTCAGAATAGACACAGTATGCATTACAACAGACATCACCTGTAATAATTTTTTCTTGTCCTCATCAGAAGCCTCTTCTGCATTGCCTTAATAGTTCTCCTAGCTGAATTCCACCCTTGCATTGACTTTTCTCAGCTTTTCTCACATAGCCACAATTCTGCTCCCACACAGTTTCCTGGTGACCTCCTTCTAACTGAATGGAAATAGATCCCTTTTTCCAGGTTTGCCTCCTCAGTCCTCCTCCTGCTTCTCAAGAAGCTGTGCCACTCAGCCATCTTTCGGTCTTCACAATTCACTGTATCCCAGGACAGGATTCATTTCAGCTAATTCCAGCTGTTCTGGTGCAGGTATCTAACCTACAGTGGTTGTAAAAGTCCCTGGAGAGCCCCCAGAGAGGGAAGTATCAACAGGGGATAATTGATCTCATTGTTACAGCTACTGGATTCTGAGCTGCCCAGGTTGCTGAAGTTTATGTGCCTGTACCTTTTCCTCATGGCAAACTCCACAAAAAGGTTTAGATGCTTTTAAAATTCCAAAGGCAAGGATGTAGTTGAATATGAACTAGGGTGATGAACTTTTAGATGGCAAAAGCTGTTACATGACAAGAAAAGATAGGGCAGAAATAGAAAGGATTTAGTCATTGCTTTTACTCCCTGCTCCTCTGCTTGTTTCCATGGAGGGCCTCAATCAATCCAGGGAGTGGTGGTAGACACTGGCTTATCCTGCTGCTCCTGCACCACTCTTCCTGCTACTTCTCATCGTTATGGCACATGTCCTTCCTTATCCTCCCAGTAGTTTCTGAAGTTCTCCTGGAACAGCAAGACCTGAGCACCATGATGGGAACTTCTCCCTGCTTCTTCTTCTTCTTCCTCCACTCAGTGGTTTCTGGCACCTGCTGCCCTGAGAAGGCTCTGCAGCTTCCCTTGAGAAGGGGCAATCTCCCTTTCTTTAAAAAGTTCCTCCTCATTCACTCTCTTTAGAGGAACACCACACCACTGGGAAAAAAAAAATAAAAATAAAAAGACTAACTATCTTCCATCACACTAGGTTATGTCTAAGACATGAAGAATGGAATGGCTCTCCTCCACTGTTCACAGAGAAAGTCTATTTCATTGTGCTCCTAAATTTTAAATGAACATCAACCCAATGGCCAAAGATAGCAGTGCAAAACAAGTAAACAAAATATCTTACTCATAAGATGACAGGAGGGATAACAGCTTTAGCTGTAACTACATTTCATAGATACAAGTGTTGGTACAATGCATAGAGCACTGGGAAAAACAAGGCTTCTGGTTTGTAGAAGAGTTTAGAGCGTAAACTATTTTACAGTATCTCAGCCTGGGTTCTTTAAAAAGTATTTGAAAGCACAGATGATTTAGGAACACCTTTAATTTATCAACAGCATTGTCACTTTCCATTGACCATGCAATAGAGATATTAGGCAACAGAAAGACTGGATGTTGCAGTCTGTCCTTGGTTTATAACGTGGCCTGACACTGTGTGGGTTTTTTTAAATCTTTGATCCTCTAGATCTCACTGTTGGATGTTGGAAGTCCAGTAAGCAAGAGAGCAGAGAGCTAGCACCTTTGCACTGACCCAATCCTGTGCAGTCTCAGAGGTTTTAAATGCCTTTTAGAGCATAGGTACCGTTTTGTGGATTTGTCAAGTTATGACAGTCACAGCACTGAACTTGGTAAGCTTCATCACTAATCCAAATCTTGCTTAGAAATTACATGTCAAACCTGCTCCTACATGTCCCCCATCCCAGACCACGAGGGGATGGGCATGAGTTGTGTGTCTTTGTGGGACAGATTTAGGGCAAACCCCTCAGGACACGTGCTAGGTGAGGAATGTCAGGAGCGCATCTGAAAATTTCAACACCACTTTGAACCAAATGAAAGAGCTGAAAGAGGGAAGAATGTCACAATCTGGCCTGCTACTGTGTGCAACCAGTTCACCTCCAGTTTTTCAGCAGCTTATGATTGAGACCAGTTCTTCCAACAGGACTTCAGAAGGGACAATCACCCAATTTCCTGTTCTTGTTACAGTGCATTAGCCACAAACTGTGAACTGCCTCATGAAACAAGTAGTGGTAGCAATGTATGTGTTTCCATTGCATTTAATTTCTTGTGAAACAAAGAGAGAAGAGAGACACCAATACCACAGCTGGTATGTGACCTCACAGACTTGGAAAAAAAAAAAAAAAAATTGAGATGTTAATTAATTCCTTTCTGTGCAACGGACTTTCTGTACAAAGTCCATTTCACTTAGTTCAGAATTTACAAATCAAAAATCAAAATGTAGTTATAATTATAGAAAAAATGGTATCAGATTGTAATTAAACTGTCAGGGTTTATAATTGCTAATGCTGAGCTATCCAGCAATGGTTTATGACTGGCTTGAAACAAGTTCCTTTTACATTAGTCCAACCTGCACAATTTTTTAAATTAAACAGAAATCCATCTGTGTTCTTGCTTTAAAAAGATTGTATATTTTAAATAAAACCCCTTTTTAGAACCAGTAGGTTTCTGTAGCACTTCTGTTCACTTCTCCAGACTCGATGTCTATGCTTACATAAGGACACCCTCTGAAGGAGGATGTGCACACTTGGACTACAGAGTTTAACCTCTTTGGGAATTGTCTGTAAATGATGGGAGGGTGGAATCCATCTTCCTTAAAAGTCCCTCAGCAGAACTGTCCTCTGTGGATGTCATTTGATGTCAGGGTATCTATTTGTGATTGATATGATCAGCCTGTAATAGTTTAACTCAACACCATATTATACCTTAAAACTAGGACAGAAGAAAAAAAAAAAAAGGGGTAGCTGTTTCTTATATACCTAAGTCCAAATAAATAAGATTTGGTTTATTATTTTTTCTTTGTTTCTCTTTTTTTTTTCCCTTTTTCTTTTTACCTCCAACTACAACAATATATCCTTTACTATTTCTGGGGCCTTCTTTCTAACTTGCCACTAACTTCTTTAGTTTGTTTCCTATACACAGATTTGCTTCTATTGATAAAGATCTTTTACATCCTTAAACTTGTTATCAGTCTACCTGTGGTCTTTGAAGAAGATGTGTGCAACGACACAGATGGTAGCTGTCTGGCCAAGAATTAACATATTTGTAAGTACCCCAAGCCCCCTTTAACACCACAAGAGGTACAGAGCAGATAGAGGCAATATCAGCTCTGAAATCTCCCCATTTAGGGCAAGGGGCTCCTTGTTTACCATGCTGAGTCAGCCTGAAATGTACTGTGCTTCAAAATACTATTATTTTGGAGGAGCATAAGGCTTTTAAACTAGTTATTATATACTTTGGAGCATTACCAAAGACACCAGCCCCCAGATAAAATTGTAATAAATAGTGGTAGGGAGAAAAGTTGCTACTGCAAAGGCTAATTAAGCATTTTGATTAGTTTATATTTGCTGCGTTTTGTCTGCTGTTTATAATTAATTTTATTATCTGATGTCTGTCAGTGCTGTTTTTTCAACTACTTCTTTGTTTACTTAATTGGGCATTTTATAATCATTACTTTGGAAAAACAAATTTTCCTCTTTGCTTTTATAACTGATCATATTCACTAAACCTTTTTGTCTTTTCAGTTTCACTACCCTTCATAACACTGGCAGGATTAACCCCAAGCAACAGACTAGCTTTCAAGTTGCAATGGCAGGGTGCTGAGCATCATTGCTCACCCACAGTCAAAACCAGACCTTCCTTTACCTTCAGTCACCTTTTCCTGCAATATGCAACCTATTCCCCTCTAACACCAATTTGCTCTTTGAGTCTATAGTAGTGAATTATCGCACCCATTGAGGGGTCCATGGCAGAGGAGTGCCTTGTGGACAAAACCAGTCAGCCCTGCCATGAAATGACTGCAGAATCAGAGCCAGTACCACAAAATCACACTGATTTTGCAGCAGGAAGGAGCCACCATCACTTTTGATACCTTACTTTAGACTTTGAACAACAAGATTCACATTTTTAGCTTTTGACTTTTGAAGTCAGCTATTTCCTTTCTCTTATTTGGGCAAAGCTGTAATTCGGTAAAAGAAGGGGGAACATGGCCAAAACTATTTTATATTGCAAAGTAGGAAAGTACCAGTGAAATGTAAAATTGCATTACTGTCTGTAGTGCAATTTCACTTACCAGGAAAACATAAAATGCACTGCTGTCTGTAAAACTGGAAGACTGGGAATATCACAGTGACTTATATGACCTTGAAAACTAGAGTAAAGTAATAGGTATGGGATGACATTTAATAGTACAAGGTGCTTGTACTATGAATTAAACAGAAATTCCTGCCCTCAGTTACAAACCTGATTGGAGTGACAAGGAAAGAGAAGAAATTGACTGTATCCTCCACATTCAGAGGTTAACAGAGCCATGAGTGCAATAGAATTGTAAAGAAGTAAATGTGATCCTACATCCCATCAGCTAGGATGTTTCCTGCAGGGAGAGAGGAATATTGTTTCTGTTGAACATGACACTGATGAGCCCTTTGCAATAATACTGTCACAATTCTGGTTCCTCCTGCACCAGTGAGATGAATTTAAACTGATGTTGTATAGAGGAGGACCAGCAGGCTGATAAGGAGAATGGAGAGCTTATGGTACAAGGAACAAATAGCAAGAATTGGTCTAGTTCAACCTAGGAAAACAAAGACTAAGAGGGGATTAAGTTATTCCCTAAAAAGATATTAGATGAGATGAAGGGAAGAGAGAAAAGGAAGTAAGCATGCTTTTAAATTAGTGGAAAATTCACTATCTTAACAAAAATATTTTAACTAGATAAGCAAAATTTTAAATTACAGTGTCGAAGTGCATTTCCAGCCATCAGAGGAATGAGTAATGCTTCGGGAGTGGTAACAGGAATTAAAAAAACCAAACAACCGCCCCCCCCCCCCCCAAAAAAAAAAAAAACAAAAACAAATACAAAAAACAACCCATGGATTGGTTTTACAGTAAACAGCAAGCAATGGAAGGAACGAACTGTATAGCACAGCGCAGACAGGATCCAATGATCCTGGAGATTGTTTCTACACCTCTACTCCTAAACCAGAACAGCACTGAGAAGTGTTTGTGAACCAAATTTCAGGAAATTGAGGCTGAAGTAAAAATGGGAGGCAGAGGGAACAGAGGAAAAACTAGATGCAGTGGCAGAGAAGCAGTGATGGACTGTTCTACAGTATATATAAGGAAGACCACAAATGCACTATTTAACCCAATCTCCATAACGAAAATTTACCTGTTAAAAATTAAAATTCATAAATTATTAAAGAAATCCCAGACAAACAAGAGAGCTGAAGGGAGTCACTTGAGATTTAAAGAGCTGAAATAATTGTTCATAAAAAGAGTAGAAGGAGATTAAAATTAAACAAGCCTTGATTAAACAAATTTGCTTTTGGGAAACAAGAAGCAAAAATGTTTCATATGATTGGTGTGTGTCCAGCAATTTACAAAGAAAGAAAGAAAAGTACTCTGAAAGTTGTCTGTTGTGCAAGCATGAAGCTACGTATCAGGGAATACACTTCGCATCTCAAATGGGGTACTGTGGGAAACATGGGGAGATTTTGCTTCTGCACGTAGCCAACTTCCAAGCTTGCCATTGCATCTCTCTGCTGGTTGCAAAACAGCTTTACATAAGCAGCTTTTATAATGTTCCATGAAGATCAATAGCTCTAGGTTGGTTTATTTGCTTTGGTTTGTTCCCCTGTTAAAAAAGTACTTGATCACAGACAGGAAAGTTGCTTTGTTGTGTCAGGTACTATCAAAAAATATCAGGAAAGACAGACTTTACCCTGAAGAATACAGAAGATAGATAAAGGGCAAAGGGGAGAAGGTTATTGCAAATCTCTCCATAGTAAATCTTGGCAACAGTGACACCTAACTCCATATTTATAGCCATTCCCTATCTTGACAAGTGAAATAGGAGCTTTTGCACAGTAAAGCAATCTTAAATACCAGGCAGGTTTTCAAAACAGCTGTGCTAGGTTTACCAGATTGCATTATGGAAATGTTAGACACCAAAAAAATCATGCATTGATGTGTAAATAAGGAAAAAATGGGGGTGGTAGGCTGGGAAAGAGAATTCCCTCTGGTATTCTTCCTGCCAGGAGACAAAATCACACAGCTTCCACCCACTAGTCTCTCCTTATCTCCCCTTCAGTTTCCAGTGTCTTGCTCTGCAAAATTTCCCCAACTCCAACAAGCCAAAACCTACTGAGGAATTAAAATTACTGTTAAATTAGCAAATTTTGAGCCTTTGTCAATATTATCAGGTTGTGTGAACCAAAACTGTTATAGCTGATCTTTAAGCAGACATTTCTAACCATAGCTTTTCTTGCTGTTGTGCAAAAAAGCTCTCAGTGTTGCCATATGGTCTGAAGCAGTATCTAGACTTACACTTTCCAGGCCAGTGAGAAAAAATGTAATAATAAGAGGAGGAGCAAAGGAGGCTCTAGGCAAGGTGGTTTCTTCAAAGCTGCCAGGTGATTTATTCCCTTTGTACATCAAAACACCCCCAGGCCTGACCATGTGCTTTTGGTTTGTGATGGTGTCTGAGCCATGGGTCAGGATCGGGTAGCCATATGACTGCCAAAGTGTACGTCTTAGTCATAAAAACAGATGCTTTTTGATGCATTCAGGAATTATTTTGATATCTCCAGGTAAGAGCTGTAATTTTGAGAACAACATTGGACAAACTTTGTCTTGCAGCTAAACAGGAATCCTTTAATCAGACAGATTAAAAACCACTGTCTCTTTAAAACAGTTAAAACTCAGAGTTTGGGTATGAAATGTGATTCTGTGGCCAAAATTCTTCTGCAGGCACGTTTTTGATTCATCTACTCACCCCTTCCAGAGGAAAGGAGGGACATATACCAAGAAAAGCAAACACTTCAGAACCTGAAGGGAAGAACCGATAGCTCTGGCTCAGTTTCATCAGACTTCAAACATGCAATTCTGTTTGTCGTGCATAGGTTGTATTTGCAGAATGCACACAGCAAGCAAAATCCATACATGCAGGACTGCCATAGGTGATTCAGGGTATCGGAGACTACGGTGTAGGTAGCAAGCTGATGGCATTGCATACACTTACAGATGTATATTAAATAATGCTAACATGAAGCTATCATCACGAGTTTGCAGGATAAGGTCATGGGAATAACATGTGTGTTCACATTTCGTACTGGGGGCTGTAGCTTCCCTGAAATACAGTATCTCCAGTTTGCAAGCATATATCAAAATCACTCCTAGAGGGGTGCTGGCAAGTGATTTCTCCATGTGTAAATGCCTCATTGAATTGGCAAAATGAAAACTGGAGGGGGATAATCATGTGTCAAATCCTAGGTTAGGCAGTTATTCTCCCTATAATCTCTCCACAGCATCTGCAGAATCCCTGTACAATTAACAGGAGGTGAGGGAGAAAAAAACCCTCCCGAGGGCAATTCAGAACTGATGTTTATTTTAGGTGCACTGAGTAGCCCTCTGTGGGTTCCTCACTCTTCAAAGGCTTAAGTAGAGCAAACTCATGTAAATCCCTAAGGTTAGGCATCTAAAGTACTGATCCTCTCCACCTCTTATCAACCCATGCCTCTACTTTTCCTATTGTTTAATAAATGCACTTTCCAAAACCAATTCCAAAAACCTCAAGCTGGTATAAAACTTCAGTTCCTGACATAAACTGTTGCCTCAGGCAAAACACAAGCCTGGTGAAGTCAAGTTGTTTCTGGGATTATTCATCTAAAGGGAGGCAGATCTCTGAGTTGAAGCCCATTAAGTGAAATAACCCTGAACAAGCAATATGGATTTAGAGACTGCCAGTTCAAGTACTTCTTTGGCCTTCAACTGAAATACAAAGGGAAAAGAAATCTCAGCAACATACTAGTCAGGCATTTGCCTGGGACCTTAAGAAAGTAGCAGGCATCTTTTTTGTGTGTGCTAGCATAAGTACCAACAGACTGAGATGTTCTGCTGTGAGATTCATGGAGCTGGCTTAGAGAAAACTGCAACTGAGACAAATAGATTGAAAGGGGACATCAGGCTAAGCATAAAATAATTATTTGTCCACCTGTTCAAGAGCCATTTTAGTTTGTGTGCCCCAAGAGAAAAAACAGCATTTGGAAAGCACAAGGGTTTGTGCAATTTAATGATGCTATTATGGTTCCAAGCTCAATGTAACCATCCATATGCTGCTCCTCCTGAAATATTTAACAATCAATAGAGAATAAAGGCCCTATCATACATTATGTTGTGTCAGGATCATGAAGTCAAGAAGGATAAGCTCATACATATCTTTGTTCCACAGAAACCCTTTCTCCATTTTGAATATGCCCACTTTTCCTGCTGTGTTGGCAAATGAAAGCATGAAAAATGAGTAACAAGTAGAGCAGGCTCTAGAAAAATAGCTTCAACTTGGAGAACAGATAGTGTTCTAGTAGATATGTTCCCAGCACAAGGGAAGAGATTTAAAGAAGAGTAGCTTGCAAGAAGAAATGAAGAGTTGTGCAAATCTCCAAGGAAGAAGAGGCCTCATATTGCTCTTTTCGGTGATGTTCCCTTTTATGGAAAAAGCTTGAGAAACTAGAACACGGCCATTTTTTAGACTAGCATGATATAATACATCCACAACACAAACACATGAGCTCAGATGAGATTAGACAGAAAAAAAAAAAGATTCCCAGAAAGTACATTCGGAAATGTAGGAAGGTGTGAACAGGAAGGGCGAGGTGAGAAAGGAAATGCAAATAAGGAGATTTTACAAGCTAAAGTGGTACTGGTTTAAAATACTACTCTTGTCTCAGAAGGAGAAAAAAATAAGATCATTTGTGATCCATGGTCACAGAGCACAGATAAGCTGTGGAGCTGGGCTTGCAGCTAATCTCATCTAAAAAAAAACAACCAAACAAAAAAAAACAAAAAAACAAACACTTTCCCCCCCCAGAAAACCCCAAACAAGCAGAGAAATTAATATGACTTGTGAGAGTGCGATTGTTATTTATGTTACCTGAAGAGCCACAACCCCTTTCTGCTTCCCATTGAATAGGTGCATTAGTTTTGAATATGGGTAATTTAACACAACGTAGGCACAAAAGGTGAAGCATAAGGTGGAGTAGCCTGAAAAAGATGCATCCTACAAGAAAAATAACTGGGATGAGGTCTGGTAGATGTCTTCTTAGTTCTACTTTTCAGCTGGGTTTTCAGAGAAAAGGAGGCTTAAGTACGGTGTCTGTTAGTGTCTGAACGTGTGCACCTGCCTGTTCACCTGGCAGCTGCCCTTCCTTCCCAGGAACGTGGTGTCTGGTGGCTGATTGCAACCAAACCTGAGAGTGGGAAAGCAGTATCGAAGTTATTACCTTCCCACAGACTAAATCAGCGAGGAGAGCGAGTAAAGATGCTTTTAGTTGCCCTAAAGGAGGTGGAGGCTTGTTTGCAGTGTGAGATCAGCCCTTATTATGCACCAGAGAAGCCCTGCGGGACACCAGCTGTGGCCTCCGCCGGTCACCTGGACGCACCTGCGGTGCCTTCGAACAACCCGCCGGCGAGGGCACACCCAGGGAAGATGGGACGCCCCCGAGGCAGGAGGCGGGGCGAGAGGCTGCTGGAGCCGGTGCGCGCACTCCGGGGGGAGAGAGCTGGGGCCTCGCCCAGTCCCACGCTCGCCGTGGCACCCACCCCTGCGGCAGGCG